>NC_142436.1:76470000-76770000 GCF_059453495.1 Arachis ipaensis
ACTGAGATTTACAAGGTGACCATAGCTTGCTTCATACCAACAATCTCCGTGGGATCGACCCTTACTCATGTAAGGTTTTATTACTTGGACGACCCAGTGCACTTGCTGGTTAGTTGTATCGAAGTTGTGACAAATTATGAATTAAGATTAGAGTACCAAGTTTTTGGAGCCATCACCAGGGATTGTTCGAGTGACAATTTCGCCCAGGGATCACAATTTCGTGCACCAAGTTTTTGGCGCCGTTGCCGGGGATTGTTTTGAGTTTGGACAACTGACGGTTCATCTTGTTGCTCAGATTAGGTAATTTTTTTTTGTTTTATTTTCAAAAAAAAAAAATTTCAAAAATCTTTCAAAAAAAAAAATTTTTCCCTTTGTTTTCGAAAATTATTTCAAAATTTTTAAGAATGAATTCTAGTGTTTCATGAAGCATGTTGAAGCCTGGCTGGCTGTAAAGCCATGTCTAAATTCTTTTGGACTGAGGCTTCCAAACCATCATCACAAGAGCAAGCTAGCTGTTCCTGATCCACCTGCTACTGTTTGCTTGAGATACATGCTGAAGCTTTGCTGGCCATTGGCCATGTCTAGTGTTTTGGACCGGAACTTTCAATGAAAGCCTGGCTGGCTAGTGAGCCATGTCTAATTCCTGGACTGAAGCTTTAGACTAAAAATACAAGATTCCTGGAATTTATATTAAAAATTTTGGAATCCTTATTTTCTCTTTTTCAAATAATTTTCGAAAAATACCAAAAAAAAATTTGAAAATCATAAAATCAAAAATAATTTTTTGTTTCTTGTTTGAGTCTTGTGTCAATTTTTAAGTTTGGTGTCAATTGCATTTTTCTAAAAATTTATGCATTTTTCAAAAATTCATGCATTCATAGTGTTCTTCATGATCTTCAAGTTGTTCTTGGTAAATCTTCTTGTTTGATCTTGATGTTTTCTTGTTTTGTGTCTTTTGTTGTTTTTCATATGCATTTTTCGTTTGTTAGAGTCCAAGTATTAAAGATTTCTAAGTTTGGTGTCTCGCATGTTTTCTCTGCATCAAAAATTTTCAAAAATAAGTTCTTGGTGTTCATCTTGACATTCAAAGTGTTCTTGGTGTTCATCTTGACATTCATAGTGTTCTTGCATGCATTGTGTGTTTTGATTCATAATTTCTATATTATGAGTCTTTTTCATGTTTTTCTCTTTCTTCATAAAAAAATTCAAAAATAAAAAATATCTTTTTAAAATCTTTTTCAAAAATCATATCTTTTCCATTTTTTTATTTTCAAAAATTTCAAAAACCTTTTTCAAAATATTTTCAAAATATTTTTCTTATCTTTATTTCATAATTTTCGAAAATATCACCAAAAATTAATGTTTTGATTCAAAAATTTCAAGTTTGTTACTTACTTGTTAAGAAAGATTCAAACTTTAAGTTCTATAATCATATCTTATGATTTCTTGTGAGTCAAGTCATTAATTTTGATTTTAAAAATCAAATCCTTTTCAAAACTAATTTCAATCATATCTTTTCAAAAATATCTTTTATCTTTTATCTTATCTTTTCCAAATCATATCTTTCCATCATATCTTTTCATATCATATCTTTTTCAAAAATTTGATTTTAAAATATCTTTTCTAACTTCTTATCTTCTTATCTTTTCAAAATTGATTTTCAAATCTTTTTCAACTAACTAATTGACTTTTTGTTTGTTTCTTATCTTTTTCAAAACTACCTAACTAACTCTCTCTCTCTAATTTTCGAAAATCTCTTCCCTCTTTTTCAAAAATTCTTTTTAATTAACTAATTGTTTCAATTTTTAATTTTAATTTGATTTCATTCCTAATTTTCGAAAATCACTAACCCTTTTTCAAAATTTTATTTTCGAAAATCCTCTTTCTCTCTTATCTCCTTCTATTTATTTATTCATCTACTAACACTTCATCTCACCTAAATTCGAACCCCCTCTTCCATCTGTGTTCGAATTTTCTCTTCTTCCCTTCTTTACATTACATTCTTTTCTTCTTCTACTCACACAGGGGAACCTCTATACCTGGGTAAAAAGGATCCCTATTATTATTATTTTTCTGTTCCCTCTTTTTCATATGAGCAGGAGCAAGGACAAGAACATTCTTGTTGAAGCAGACCCTGAACCTGAAAGGACTCTGAAGAGGAAACTAAGAGAAGCTAAAATACAACAATCCAGATATAACCTTACAGAAATTTTTGAACAGGAAAAGGAGATGGCAGCCGAAAATAATAATAATGCAAGGAGCATGCTTGGTGACTTTACTGTACCTAATTCCAATTTACATGGAAGAAGCATCTCCATCCCTACCATTGGAGCAAACAATTTTGAGCTTAAACCTCAATTAGTTTCTCTGATGCAACAAAACTGCAAGTTTTATGGACTTCCATCTGAAGATCCCTTTCAGTTCTTAACTGAATTCTTGCAGATCTGTGATACTGTTAAGACTAATGGAGTAGACCCTGAAGTCTACAGGCTCATGCTTTTCCCTTTTGCTGTAAGAGACAGAGCTAGAGTGTGGTTGGACTCTCAACCCAAAGATAGCCTGAACTCTTGGGATAAGCTGGTCACGGCTTTCTTAGCCAAGTTCTTTTCTCCTCAAAAGCTGAGCAAGCTTAGAGTGGATGTTCAAACCTTCAGACAGAAAGAAGGTGAATCCCTCTATGAAGCTTGGGAGAGATACAAGCAACTGACCAAAAAGTGTCCTTCTGACATGCTTTTAGAATGGACCATCCTGGATATATTCTATGATGGTCTGTCTGAATTAGCTAAGATGTCATTGGATACTTCTGCAGGTGGATCCATTCACCTAAAGAAAATGCCTGCAGAAGCTCAAGAACTCATTGACATGGTTGCTAACAACCAGTTCATGTACACTTCTGAGAGGAATCCTGTGAGTAATGGGACGCCTCAGAAGAAGGAAGTTCTTGAAATTGATACTTTGAATGCCATATTGGCCCAGAATAAAATATTGACTCAGCAAGTCAATATGATTTCTCAGAGTCTGAATAGAATGCAAGCTGCATCTAACAGTACTCAAGAGGCATCTTCTGAAGAAGAAGCTTATAATCCTAAAAACCCTGCAATAGCAGAGGTGAATTACATGGGTGAACCATATGGAAACACCTATAATCCCTCATGGAGAAATCACCCAAATTTCTCATGGAAGGATCAACAAAAGCCTCAACAAGGCTTTAATAATGGTAGAAGAAACAGGTTTAGCAATAGCAAGCCTTTTCCATCATCCACTCAGCAACAGACAGAGAATTCTGAGCAGAATCCATCTAGCTTAGCAAATTTAGTCTCTGATCTATCTAAGGTCACTGTGAGTTTCATGAATGAAACAAGGTCCTCCATTAGAAATTTGGAGGCACAAGTAGGCCAGCTGAGTAAGAAGGTCACTGAAACCCCTCCTAGCACTCTCCCAAGCAATACAGAAGAAAATCCAAAGAGAGAGTGCAAGGCCATTGATATAACCATCATGGCCGAATCCAAGGAGGAAGGGGAGGACGTGAATTCCAAGGAGGAAGACCTCCTGGGACGTCTTGTGATCAACAAGGAGTTTCCCTCTAAGGAACCAAAGGAATCTGAGACTCATCTAGAGACCATAGAGATTCCATTGAACCTCCTTATGCCATTCATGAGCTCTGATGAGTATTCTTCTTCTGAAGAGAATGAGGATGTTACTGAAGAGCAAGTTGCCAAGTACCTTGGTGCAATCATGAAGCTGAATGCCAATTTATTTGGTAATGAAACCTGGGGAGATGAACCTCCCCTGTTCACCAATGAACTAAATGCATTGGATCAACTGAGATTGCCTCAGAAGAAACAGGATCCTAGAAAGTTCCTAATACCTTGTACCATAGGCACCATAACCTTTGAGAAGGCTCTATGTGACCTTGGGTCAGGGATAAACCTCATGCCACTCTCTGTAATGGAGAAGCTGGGAATATTTGAGGTACAAGCTGCTAAAATCTCACTAGAGATGGCAGACAACTCAAGAAAAGAGGCTTATGGACAAGTAGAGGACATGTTAGTAAAGGTTGAAGGCCTTTACATCCCTGCTGATTTCATAATCCTAGATACTGGGAAGGATGAGGATGAATCCATCATCCTTGGAAGACCCTTCCTAGCCACAGTAAGAGCTGTGATTGATGTGGACAGAGGAGAATTGATCCTTCAACTAAATGAGGACAACCTTGTATTTAAAACTCAAGGATCTCTCTCTACAACCATGGAGAGGAAGCATGAAAAGCTTCTCTCACTACAGAGTCAACCAGAGACCCCACAGTCAAACTCTAAGTTTGGTGTTGAACTCCCATATCCAAACTCTAAGTTTGGTGTTGGGAAGTCTCAACAATGCTCTGAACATCTGTGAGGCTCCATGAGAGCCCACTGTCAAGCTATTGACATTAAAGAAGCGCTTGTTGGGAGGCAACCCAATTTTTATTTATCTAATTTTATTTTTATTGTTCTTTCATGTTTTATTAGGTTCATGATCATGTGGAGTCACAAAATAAACATAAAAATTGAAAACAGAATAAAAAAACAGCAGAAGAAAAATCACACCCTGGAGGAGGATCTTACTGGCATTTAAACGCCAGTAAGGAGCATCTGTCTGGCGTTCAACGCCAGAACAGAGCATAGATCTGGCGTTGAACGCTAGAAACAAGCAGCATCCTGGCGTTCAGACGCCAGAAATGCACACTGAGGAAGAGCTGGCGCTGAACGCCAGAAACAAGCATCTGGCTGGCGTTCAACGCCAGAAACATGCTGCATCTGGGCGCTGAACGCCCAAAACAAGCATCAATTCGGCGTTTAAACGCCAGAATTGCATGCAAAGGCATTTTACATGCCTAATTGGTGCAGGGATGTAAATCCTTGACACCTCAAGATCTGTGGACCTCACAGGATCATCTCAGGATCTGTGGACCCCACAGGATCCTCACCTACCACCACTCATTCTCTTCCCTCTTCTCATTCATCCTCTCTTCCCAATAAACACCCTTTCCCAAAATCCTTCACCAATCAACTCAATCTCTCTTCCCTATTACCTCTTCACCGCTCACATCCATCCACTCTTCCCCATAAACCTACCTCATAAACTCCACCTACCTTCAAAATTCAAAATCAATTTCCCACCCAAACCCATCCCAAATGGCCGAACCCCACCCCTCTGCCTCCACTATATAAAGCCCCCCATTCTTCTTCATTTTCACACAACACAACCCTCTCTTCCCCTTCTTGGCCGAATACACCTCTCCCTCCCTCTTCTCCATTTCTTCTTCTTCTTCATCTATTCTTTCTTCTCTTGCTCGAGGGTGAGCAATATTCTAAGTTTGGTGTGGTAAAAGCATAAGCTTTTTGTTTTTTCATTACCATTGATGGCACCCAAGACCGGAGAATCCTCTAGAAAAGGGAAAGAGAAGACAAAAGCTTCCACCTCCGAGTCATGGGAGATGGAAAGATTCATCTCCAAAGCTCATCAAGACCACTTCTATGATGTTGTGGCCAAGAAGAAGGTGATCCCCGAGGTCCCTTTCAAGCTCAAGAGAAATGAGTATCTGGAGATCCGACATGAAATCCAAAGAAGAGGTTGGGAAGTTCTAACAAACCCCATCCAACAAGTCGGCATCCTAATGGTTCAAGAGTTCTATGCCAATGCATGGATCACTAAGAACCATGATCAAAGTAAGAACCCGAATCCAAAGAATTATATTACAATGGTTCGGGGGAAATACTTAGATTTTAGTCCGGAAAATGTGAGGTTGGCGTTCAACTTGCCTATGATGCAAGGAGATGCACGCCCCTACACTAGAAGGGTCAACTTTGATCAAAGGTTGGACCAAGTCCTCATGGACATATGTGTGGAAGGAGCTCAATGGAAGATTGACTCAAAAGGCAAACCGGTTCAACTTAGAAGACTGGACCTTAAGTCTGTAGCTAGAGGTTGGTTGGAGTTCATCCAACGCTCCATCATCCCCACTAGCAACCGATCTGAAGTTACTGTGGATCGGGCCATCATGATCCATAGCATCATGATTGGAGAGGAAGTAGAAGTTCATGAAGTCATCTCCCTTAAACTCTACAAAATAGCCAAAAAGCCCTCCCCCTTGGCAAGGCTAGCTTTCCCTCATCTTATTTGCCATCTATGTTACTTAGCTGGAGCTTTCATAGAAGGAGACATTCCCATTGAGGAAGAGAAGCCCATCACTAAGAAAAGGATGGAGTAAACAAGAGAGCCCACTTGTGGAGCTCAAGAAACGCATGAGGAAGCTCACCATCAAGAAATCCCTGAGATACCTCAAGGGATGCACTTTCCTCCACAGAATTTTTGGGAGCAAATCAACACCTCCCTAGGAGAATTAATTTCCAACATGGGAAAATTAAGGGTGGAACATCAAGAGCACTCCATCATCCTTCATGAAATTAGAGAAGATCAAAAAGCAATGAGGGAGGAGCAACAAAGACAAGGAAGAGACATAGAAGAGCTCAAGGACATCATTGGTTCCTCAAGAAGGAAGCGCCACCATCACTAAGGTGGACTCATTCCTTGTTCTTAAATCTTCTGTTTTTCGTTTTCTTTATGTTAAGTGCTTATCCATGTTTGTGTCTTATTATATGATCATTAGTATTTAGTAACTTTGTCTTAAAGTTATGAATGTCCTATGAATCCATCACCTCTCTTAAATAAAAATGTTTTAATTCAAAAGAACAAGAAGTACATGAATTTTGAATTTATCCTTGAACTTAGTTTAATTATATTGATGTGGTGACAATACTTTTTGTTTTCTGAATGAATGCTTGAACAGTGCATATGTCTTTTGAAGTAGTCGTTTTAGAATGTTAAATATGTTGGCTCTTGAAAGAATGATGACAAGGAGACATGTTATTTGATAATCTGAAAAATCATAAAAATGATTCTTGAAGCAAGAAAAAGCAGCAAAGAACAAAGCTTGCAGAAAAAAAAAAAGAAAAAAAAATAGCGAAAAAAAAGAGAGCAAAAGCAAGCAGAAAAAGCTAAAGCTCTTAAAATCAAGAGGCAAGAGCAAAAAGCTAGTAACCCTTAAAACCAAAAGGCATGGGTAAAGAAAAAGGATCCCAAGACTTTGAGCATCAGTGGATAGGAGGGCCTAAAGGAATAAAATCCTGGCCTAAGCGGCTAAACCAAGCTGTCCCTAACCATGTGCTTGTGGCGTGAAGGTGTCAAGTGAAAACTTGAAACTGAGCGGTTAAAGTCAAGGTCCAAAGCAAAAACAGAGTGTGCTTAAGAACCCTGGACACCTCTAATTGGGGACTTTAGCAAAGCTGAGTCACAATCTGAAAAGGTTCACCCAATTATGTGTCTGTGGCATTTATGTATCCGGTGGTAATACTGGAAAACAAAATGCTTAGGGCCACGGCCAAGACTCATAAAGTAGCTGTGTTCAAGAATCAACATACTGAGCTAGGAGAATCAATAATACTATCTGAAATCTGAGTTCCTATAGATGCCAATCATTCTGAACCTCAATGGATAAAGTGAGATGCCAAAACTATTCAAGAGGCAAAAAGCTACAAGTCCCGCTCATCTGATTGGAGCTATGTTTCATTGATAGTTTGGAATTTATAGTATATTCTCTTCTTTTTATCCTATTTGATTTTCAGTTGCTTGGGGACAAGCAACAATTTAAGTTTGGTGTTGTGATGAGCGGATAATTTATACGCTTTTTAGCATTATTTTTAGTATGTTTTTAGTAGAATCTAGTTACTTTTAGGGATGTTTTCTTTAGTTTTTATGTTAAATTCACATTTCTGGACTTTACTATGAGTTTGTGTGTTTTTCTGTGATTTCAGGTATTTTCTGGCTGAAATTGAGGGACTTGAGCAAAAATCAGATTCAGAGGTTGAAGAAGGACTGCTGATGCTATTGGATTCTAACCTCCCTGCACTCAAAGTGGATTTTCTGGAGCTACAGAACTCAAAATGGTGCGCTTCTAATTGCATTGGAAAGTAGACATCTAGGGCTTTCCAGAAATATATAATAGTCCATACTTTGGCTGAGTTTAGATGACGCAAAAGGGCGTTGACCAGTTCTATGCTGCAGTCTGGAGTTAAACGCCAGAAACACGTCACGTACCAGAGTTGAACACCAAAAACACGTTACAACTTGGTGTTCCACTTCAGAAGAAGCCTCTGCACGTGTAAACTTCAAGCTCAGCCCAAGCACACACCAAGTGGGCCTCGGAAGTGGATTTATGCATCAATTACTTATTTCTGTAAAACCTAGTAACTAGTTTAGTATAAATAGAACTTTTTATTAGTCTTTTAGACATCTTATGATTTTAAGTTCATCTTTAGGTCATATTGATCACGTTTGGGGGCTGGCCTCTCAGCCATGCCTGAACCTTCATCACTTATGTATTTTCAACGGTAGAGTTTTCTACACTCCATAGATTAAGGTGTGGAGCTTTGCTGTTCCTCATAAATTAATGCAAAGTACTACTATTTTTTATTCAATTCAACTTATTCCACTTCTAAGATATTCATTCGTACTCCAATATGAATGTGATAAATGTGACAATCATCATCATTCCCCCACGAACGCGTGCCTGACAACCACTTCCGTTCCACCTTAGATTGGATGATTATCTCTTGGATCTCTTAATCAGAATCTTCGTGGTATAAGCTAGATTGATGGCAGCATTCATGAGAATTCGGATAGTCTAAACCTTGTCTGTGGTATTCCGAGTAGGATTCAGGGATTGAATGACTGTGACGAACTTCAAACTCGCGAGTGCTGGGCGTAGTGACAGATGCAAAAGGAGGGTGAACCCTATTCCAGTATGATCGAGAACCTCAGATGATTAGCCGGGCTGTGATAGAGCATTTGGACCTTTTTCACAAGAGGATGGGATGTAGCCATTGACAACGGTGATGCCCTTACATAAAGTTTGTCATGGAAAGGAGTAGGACTGATTGGATGAAGACAGCAGGAAAGCAGAAGTTCAGAAGAACGAAGGCATCTCTATACGCTTATCTGAAATTCTCACCAATGAATTACATAAGTATTTCTATCTTTATTTTCTATTTATTTATTATTTATTTTCAAAAACTCCATAACTATTTGATATCCGCCTGACTGAGATTTATAAGGTGACCATAGCTTGCTTCATACCAACAATCTCCGTGGGATCGACCCTTACTCACGTAATGTTTTATTACTTGGACGACCCAATGCACTTGCTGGTTAGTTGTATCGAAGTTGTGACAAATTATGAATTAAGATTAGAGCACCAAGTTTTTGGAGCCATCACCAGGGATTGTTCAAGTGACAATTTCGCCCAGGAATCACAATTTCGTGCACCACTCACAATTGCTCGTGGTGACCCAAATCTACAAATAATGTTATTTCTCAAGAAAGAAGCAACGGTATTGGCGTCATCACAACGGGTAGGAGTTCCTTTCACCCATTTAGAGACGTAATCCATTGCTAACAGGATATAAACAAACCCATTGGGATTTGGAAGTGGCCCCATGAAATATATGCCCCAACCATAAAAAATCTCACAAAAAATCATCGGTTGTTAGGGCATCTCATCCCTCTGTGAGGTATTTCCAGATTTCTGGCATTGATGACAAGATTTGCAAAATTGGTTGACATCCCTAAATAAAGTAGGCCACCAGAATCCACAGTCTAAAACCTTCCTTGCTGTTCTCTGTGGACCGAAATGACCCCCACTCTCAGATGAGTGGCAAAATTGAAGGATAGATTGAAACTCATATTCCAGTACACACTTTCTAATCACTTGGTCAGCTCCACACCTCCACAGATGTGGATCATCTCAAAGATAATATTTAGCATCGCTTCTCAATTTATCTTTTTGATGCCTTGAAAATTGTGGGGGAAAAATACGGGCGACCAAGTAATTAGCAATCGGGGCAAACCAAGGGGTACTTTGGGTTATTGCTTGCAAGATATCGAAGGGAAATAAGTCATTGATAGGAGTGGGATCCGAAGCTAAATGTTCAAGCCGACTCAAATAGTCCGCTACCAAATTTTGGGACCCATTTCTATCTTTGATCTCCAAGTCAAATTCTTGCAAGAGTAATATCCACCTAATGAGCCTAGGCTTTGACTCTTTCTTCTTTAGCAAATATTTCAAGGTGGCATGGTCCGAATACACCACTACCTTAGAGCCTAGAAAATAGGGTCAAAACTTATCTAGCGCAAAAACAATAGCTAAGAGCTCTTTTTTGGTAGTAGTGTAATTTGACTGGGCCGAATCTAAGGTCTTTGAAGCATAGGCTATAGTTTAAGGAGCTTTACCATCACGCTGTGCTAGCGCGGAAACTATGGCGTGATTCGATGCATCGCACATGATCTCGAAAGGTTGATCCCAATTTG
This sequence comes from Arachis ipaensis, assembly GCF_059453495.1. Taxonomy (NCBI): domain Eukaryota; kingdom Viridiplantae; phylum Streptophyta; class Magnoliopsida; order Fabales; family Fabaceae; genus Arachis; species Arachis ipaensis. The sequence goes on from NC_142436.1 coordinate 76,480,402, forward strand.
GGCCTCGCACAATAGGAGCTGTGATCAATGCTTCCTTCAAAATGTCAAAAGCCTTTTTGTAATCCTTATCAAAATTGAATTCCACATCCTTTTGAAGTAAGTGGAAAAAGGGTAAGGCGACTTGGCTGAAATTCTTGATGAACCGGCGGTAAAAACCTGCGTGGCCAAGAAAGGAACGAATCTCCCTCACCGAGGAGGGGTAAGGTAAACTTGAAATGACATCGATCTTAGCCAGGTTTACGAAAATTCTGTCTTTAGATACAATATGACCTAACACTATACCCTGTTTCATCATAAAGTGGCATTTTTCAAAGTTCAATACAAGGTTAGTATTGGTGCATCGTTCTAGTACCCGAGCTAAGTTCTCTAAACATGCATCAAAGGAGCTACCATAAACACTAAAATCATCCATGAAAATTTCCATGCAATTCTCCAAAAGATCTGAGAAAACACTTGTCATGCACCTTTGGAATGTTGTCGGTGCATTGCATAAGCCAAACGGCATTCTCTTATATGCAAACGTTCTAAAGAGGCAAGTTAAAGTGGTTTTCTCCTGATCCTCAAGAGCTATATGAATCTGGAAGTACCCCGTATATCCATCTAAAAAGTAATAATGGGATTTACCTGCCAAGCGATCCAACATTTGGTCTATGAATGGCAACGGGTAATGGTCTTTCCACGTTGCTTGATTCAGCCAGTGGTAATCTATGTACACTCGCCAAGTATTTTGAATCCAGGTTGCAACGAGCTCTCCACTTTCTGTTTTTACCATGGTTACTCTGGATTTCTTCGGCACTACTTGGACCGGACTTACCAACTTGCTGTCTGAAATGGGATAGATGATGTCCGCTTCCAAGAGGCAAGTTACTTTCTTCTTGACTACATCAAAGATTGTAGAGTTTAGCCGTCTTTGCGGTTGCCAGACCGGCTTAGCACCTTCCTCCAAGAAAATTCGATGAAGGCACACTTGAGGGCTTATTCCCACAATGTCACTTAGGCTCCATCTAATCGCTTTCTTATACTTCTAGATAACCTCAAGGAGTTGTTGCTCCTCTTGTTGGAAAGATCGGTTGCCACTATCACTGGGAATTTGCGCTCCTTGTCAAGGAATGCATATTTAACATAATGGGGGTGGAAGCGGTTTCAAATCTTCCCTTGCTTCTTGGAGTGGTAGCTTACCCTCTCGGTCATGGGAACTTGTGAAGTAATTTCATCTTCTTTATCCTCAAGTTCTCCCTCTTTTGAGCTTTCTTCATCAATAAGACCTTTTTTGGGCTCATGGTGGTTACCTATCTTGAGCTTATCCTCTCTTCCATTCTCAATAAGGTTCTCACCCTCATCAATGGATTCTTCCATAGGTAGAGTGGGCTGAAAGTTTATCTCTTCGAGTGGCTTACCTCCTTGTGGGGTTATAGCATCAATGCTAGACTTTAGAATTGATGGAGGTGGTAAGTGTGGATCACTAGGCATCCCAAGTTGTGGAGGAGCAAGGTTGCTAGGGGTGGAATGAGGAGGTGTCAGATGGGACAAGACTTCGGCAAGAGTTACCATGCAATCATCTTGTTTTCTTTGAAATTCTCGCTGTTCTTGGATGAGGGCTTGAAAGTTATGCTCCTCGTGAGAGAGGTTGATGGGAGTGGGATGGTGATGGAAGCAAGGTTGTCCCATATATGGCGATGGGTAGGTTGGTTGAGAAAAAGCTGGTGGTGGGAATGGTAAAGGGGCTTGAGAGTACAATGGTTGTGTCTCATATAGAGGGTATGGGGCATGAGCATATGGATGGGAAAAATTGTAATGATGGGGTGTTCCACTTGGAGTGAGAGGTTGATAAACATTGGAATCATAGGGTCCTTGTTGCCAAGAATTTCTTGCGTGTGACCCTCCCTCGAAGTGGCCTCCCATACCTAGATGTGAACTAGTGTTAGAATTATTACCCCCTTGATGCATTCGTATATTTACCATTTTAACTAGTTAGTTTAGTTAGTTTTAGCATAGTTTCATTCACTTTCTTTGAAATAAATGGGCAATTTTGTGAGTTTTTTCCTCCATGCATCCATGAACCAAGAACTAAGTGAAATTTGGCATAATTCAAGCAAATGACTCAAAGAGTTTATATATAAGTTGATGTGAATGATTCCCTTGAAAATTATTGCATAAGATGGCAAAACTTTGAGGATAATTCTTTGGTTTATGGTAGGTGATGGAGCAAGGAGGAACAAGCACGTTGGTGACTTGGAAACCAAATTGGCAACGCCAAAACATGTGCGCAGCAAGGAGGAAGAAGGGGCGTTGTTGGATACGTGTTCAGCAACAACTCCAGCAACAACGCCCAACAAATCAAGCAGCCAGGGAGAAGAAGGCTTGGGCGTTGTTCCTGGCGTGCTTTGCCAATAACTTGGGCAACAACGCCAGGAAGCCACCAAAGAAGAGGCTTGGGTGTTGTTCCTGGCGTGTTTTGCCAATAACTTGGGCAACAACGCCAGGAAGCCACCATGGAAGAAGGATGCACGTTGTTCCTGGCGTGTTTTGCCAATAACTTGGGCAACAACGCCAGGAAGCCACCAAGGAATAAGGATGCACGTTGTTCTTGGCGTGTTTTGCCAATAACTTGGGCAGCAACGCCAGAAAGCCACCAAAGAAGAAGGATGGGCATTGTTGCTGGCGTGTTTTGCCAACAACTTGAGCAACAACACCAGGAAGCCACCAGAGAAGAAGGATAGGCGTTGTTGCTGGCGTGTTTTGCCAACAACTTGGGCAACAATGCCAGGTAGCCTGACCTTGCCCTCTTCAATGGAACATAACTTGAGCTACAGAGATCCAATTGATGTGCTTCAAGTTGCGTTGGAAAGTAGACATCAAGAGCTTTCTAACCATATATCATAGTCTATAGTGGAGCAAACAAATTAAAGCTCAAACCAGAGGCAACTTTGGGCATCAAAACTAAGTTCAAAAAGGCAGAAAGGGCCAAGTGTTTGGCAACAACTTGGGCTGGCAATGCCCAAGCACCAAGTTCCTAGCCCAGGAAGTTCTTGGGCACGTTGCCAACGTGTATAAAGCTGGCGTGTTTGCCAGTAACGCCAGACCATTGGGCCAGAAGCGAGAAGAATGAGCTCTGTTTCCTCTGTTTGGCAACACTTCCTACATTGAGCCAATATTCAACAAGGATAAAGCCCACATTGCTAACCCAATTGAAGATCTCCAAATGAGTTTTAGGAGTAGTATAAATAGAGAAGGAGTTCGTACTTTAAGGGACTTTTACTTTTAGACACTTTTACTATTACACTAGCATTTTTACTACATCTCACCCGTCTTCTATTTTATTTTTTTTGGCAACTTTGAATTTCAGTTTTAAAGGAATACTTCTTCTTCTTCTTCTTTATTCTTCTCTACACTTAGTTTAATTTTGATCTTTGCATTTATTGTTGAGTTTAGAGCTATGATTCACTAAAGCCCACCTTCATTAGGGGGAGGAGCTCTGTTTATTTGAATGGGTTGATAATTCTTCTTTTCCTTCTCAATTCAAGTGGTTCATCCGAGAGGAAACTCTTGTTCGTCAAAGATTCAACTACATTCGAGAGAAGGGTTGAATCTACATGAATTATATGGTGAACTTGAGAAAGGAGCCATGTAACTAAGTTTAGAGTCATCCTTTCATGATTTCTTCGATCAATACACTTTGGGTTGGTATGTGAGATGTAACCTCCCTTAGTTGAGATTCTGGAAGTTGTGTGGCCTTGGATTAGAAATTGAACTTCACCTCTTCTCATGACCAATTAGATCACGAGAGTGGCAATTGATTGTGTTGAAGAGAAATTGAATTGCCAAGAGATTGGGATCCAATTATTCACAATCTGCCATGGATCTATACCCATGATTGAGAAGGAATTGAGTAACATCAATTCATGACAATTTACATCTCTGATCCCTAATGATCTCTCCATCATTAATTCTCATCTCTTTTGTTCTTTAGTTCTTTGAATACCCACTACCCAATTCCCTTCTACATTCTTGCAATTTATCATTCTTACCATTTACATTCTGTTTCTCTATTTCTTGCTATTTACTCTTCTGCTCTTTAAAATTCTGCAATCTTTACTTTCTTGCAATTTATCTTTAATGTCATTTAAGTTTCTTGAAATTTAAGTTTCCGTCATTTACTTTTAGTCATTTAATTTGCTTTCCTTATTTTAGTTCTTTAAATTTCTTGTCATTTAATTCCTTGCAATCTCTTTCAAGTGTTCAAATCTCAGGAATCAAAACAATGTTTTCTTGACTAAATTTACCATTTAACTAAAGTTGCTTAATCTACCAATCTCCGTGGGATCGACCTCACTCTTCGTGAGTTTTATTACTTGATACGACCCGGTATACTTGCCGATTGCGCGTTAATATTCAAATTTTCGCTTATCAAGTTTTTGGCGCCGTTGCCGGGGATAGGCAAAGATTAACAATGATTAAGTGAATGGTAGTTTAGATTAAGCATTTTTCTTTTCCTTATTACAGCCCACTAACTATTTGATATTTTGTTAATAATGTTCAAATCCAAAAACCATGAACAAATCTTTAATTGGATGATAAGTAGAGACATTGTTCCGGAGGTGCCTTTTAAGCTAGAAGATGAAGAATACCCTGACATACAAGAAGTGGTTAGAAAAATGGGATGGGAGCTTCTCTGTGATCAACCCCAAGTTATAAGTGTGCTCCTCATCCATGAGTTTTATGCCAATGTCATAAAGAAAGATGATGAGGAAGAACCATACTTGAGTTATGTACGAGGGGTGGTAGTACCCTTTGGCCCAGACACCATCAATAGAGTGCTAAAAACCAAGCCAAAACGGTTTAAGCAACCTAGCTATGAAGAGAGGGTTCAATATGACCCAAAATGTGTAGACGTTTTAAGTGATCTATGCAAAGTGGGCACGGACTGGGTGTTGGACTCACACAAACAACCACTCAAACTCCGAAGGAGTGATCTCATACCTCAAGCAAAAGGATGGCATGACATAGTGAGAAGATCATTAATCTGCACCTCAAACAACTCAGAGGTGACACTAAACAGAGCTATAATGATCAACTGCATAATGAAAGGAGGAGAGATAGATGTGGGAGAAACCATAGCCAAGAACATTATTAACATAGCTGAAGGTGTTCAAAAAGACAGCTGGCTAGGATATCCTAGCACTATCTTGCGTTTGTGTGAAGAGGCTGGAGTACCACTTAAAGAATTTGATGACACAGAAATAATCTCCCCTGGGAAGCCTATCACCAAAAGATTGATGGAGTATGTCACCACGGTCTAATTAGAGAGGCAACCTTTAGCAAGAAGAAAGAGAAGGAAAGAAGCAAGACAAAGGGAGGAGCAAGAAGAAAGGGAACAACAAGAAGATAGAGAAGAACCAAGTGCATTGAGCGTGAACCAACTCCAAGCCGCATTAGAAGGAATCTCTGGGCAATACTCACAAATTCAAAGAAGCCAAGATGAACAAGCTCAACAACAAAGGGATCTTTGGCAATTGATGGATCAATAAAGAGGAACCTAAGCTCAATGGATGGATTAGCAGAGGGAATATCAAACGCACATGATAGAACTACAACAAGAGCAATATACCAAGATGTATGAAGCCATCAACAACTCAACTGCTGAATATGAAAGATCCATGAATAAAGTAATACAAGAACAGTTTTAGTTGAGGAAAGAGCAAGCTCAACAAAGGGAGCTTCTTCAAAAAATGGATGACAGACAAGACAAGCTTTACAGAGAATTCAATAAAAACAGAATGTTCAAAGAGGCTAGACATAGAGATAGAATTGAGTATGATATGTACACTCAAGAAAAACTCAGCTACATTTGTGGAACACTCCCAGTGCTCAACTCAAAAATCCAAACCTTCAATGAAGCACACAAAGTGTTGGAAGAACAAGAAATCTCAAGAGTGAAGTTCAACATTGAAAGGCTAAAAGATAAGATGGTGAGCTCAGGGATATGGAGAAAGATGGAAGAGGGATAAACAACAAAACAACAAGGAGAAATAAGAAGCAAGAAAAGGCAAGATCCAAAAGGCAAAGGAAAGGAACCCAAAGCTTAAAGGTGGTGAAGTTTCTTTTAGTATTACAATAAATAAAGAAGATGTATGTCTGAGACCTGATATACCTTCTAAGATTTCTCTTTTATGCATTTTCATGTTTATGTTATGCATTTTCATACTTACATCATGTTTGAAATGTATGTTTGTCCTAAGTCCTTTTGTTTGATAATTGAATAAAAGATGAGATTTGAACAAGAACAGAGAGAAATATAGCCTAGAAAGAATAAAGTTATCCTATAAAAAGTGCTAGTATACATGCCTTCCTTGTAAATAAATCAAGGCTCAAGAAATCAAGAAATGCCTGCTTATACAAGACTAGTTGGTCGAAGGTTACAAGACTAAAAAAAAAAAATGAAAAGCTAGGCATCAATGACCAAATTTGGATATGTGTCTGTGGTGATTGATGTTAGGGGATATACTTGGGCTAGTAAATCCGAGGGGTGCTTCATCACCTGATAACTTGAGTTAACTAACTCGGGATTATCGATTGAAAACCCCCGTTCAAGAGTAGCTCCATAACAGAACATTCAGCAATCCAAAGAGGTGCTGGACACCACTATCCAAATAAAATCTCAAAGTTATATGCATGTGATTGAATGTGTTAAGGAGAGAGGCTTGAGCTAGTAAATCTTTAAGAGTGTTTCAACACTTAACAACTTAAACCAACTGGTTTGGGATTGTTGATTGAAAGCTTATGCTAAAGAGCTGCCTTAAGACAAGATTTTTAGCTCAATTGAAGCAAAGAAAACTGAAAAGAAAAGCAAAATTTTTTAAGGATCATGTGCTAAGGTGTGAAAAAGGAGTCTAATAAAGCTAGTTAGCACTAAAGCAAGCATTTTGATAAAGAAGTGAATTAGCTTTGATCATTTGCATTGAACAAATGACTACACAATTTAGGATGATAGAGTTCTTGAAAGAAGTTCCTTTCTGTTAAGATATTTTTGCATCTTAAAGTCTGTTATCAAATCTTTTTATCTCTTGCTTGAGGACAAGCAACATTTTAAGTTTGGTGTTGTGATGCATTCGCATATTTACCATTTTAACTAGTTAGTTTAGTTAGTTTTAGCTTAGTTTCATTCACTTTCTTTGAAATAAATGGGAAATTTTGTGAGTTTTTTCCTCCATGCATCCATGAACCAAGAACTAACTGAAATTTGGCATAATTCATGCAAATGACTCAAGGAGTTTATATATAAGTTGATGTGAATGATTCCCTTGAAAATTATTGCATAAGATGGCAAAACTTTGAGGAAAATTCTTTGGTTTATGGTAGGTGATGGAGCAAGGAGGAACAAGCATGTTGGTGATTTGGAAACCAAATTGGCAATGCCAAAACGTGTGCGCAACAAGGAGGAAGAAGAGGCGTTGTTGGCTGTGTGTTCAGCAACAACTCCAGCAACAACAACCAACAAATCAAGCTGCCAGGGAGAAGAAGGCTTGGGCATTGTTCCTGGCGTGCTTTGCCAATAACTTGGGCAACAACGCCAGGAAGCCACCAAAGAAGAGGCTTGGGCGTTGTTCCTGGCGTGTTTTGCCAATAACTTGGGCAACAACGCCAGGAAGCCACCAAGGAAGAAGGATGCACGTTGTTCCTGGCGTGTTTTGCCAATAACTTGGGCAACAACGCCAGAAAGCCACCAAGGAAGAAGGATGCACGTTGTTCCTGGCGTGTTTTGCCAATAACTTGGGCAACAACGCCAGAAAGCCACCAAAGAAGAAGGATGGACATTGTTGCTGGCGTGTTTTGCCAACAACTTGAGCAACAACGCCAGGAAGCCACCAGAGAAGAAGGATAGGCGTTGTTGCTGGCGTGTTTTGCCAACAACTTGGGTAACAACGCCAGGCAGCCTGACCTTACTCTCCTCAATGGAACATAACTTGAGCTACAAAGATCCAATTGAGGTGCTTCTAGTTGCGTTGGAAAGTAGACATCAAGAGCTTTTCAACCATATATCATAGTATATAGTGGAGCAAAAAAATTGAAGCTCAAACCAGAGGCAACTTTGGACATCAAAACTGAGTTCAAAAAGGCAGAAAAGTCCAAGTGTTTGGCAACAACTTGGGCTGGCAACGCCCAAGCACCAAGTTCCTAGCCTAAGAAGTTCTTGGGCACGTTGCCAATGTGCATAAAGCTAGCGTGTTTGCCAGTAACGCCAGACCATTGGGTCAGAAGTGAGAAGAATGAGCTCTGTTTCCTCTGTTTGGCAACACTTCCTACATTGAGCCAATATTCAACAAGGATAAAGCCCACATTGCTAACCCAATTGAAGATCTCCAAATGAGTTTTAGGAGTAGTTTAAATAGAGAAGGAGTTTTTAATTTAAGGGACTTTTACTTTTAGACACTTTTACTATTACACTAGCATTTTTACTACATCTCACCCGTCTTCTATTTTGTTTTTTTTTTGGCAACTTTGAATTTTAGTTTTAAAGGAATACTTCTTCTTCTTCTTCTTTATTCTTCTCTACACTTAGTTTAATTTTGATCTTTGCATTTATTGTTGAGTTTAGAGCTATGATTCATTAAACCCCACCTTCATTAGGGGGAGGAGCTCTGTTTATTTGAATGGGTTGATAATTCTTCTTTTCCTTCTCAATTCAAGTGGTTCATCCGAGAGGAAACTCTTGTTCGTCAAAGATTCAACTACATTCGAGAGAAGGGTTGAATCTACATGAATTATATGGTGAACTTGAGAAAGGAGCCATGTAACTCAGTTTAGAGTCATCCTTTCATGATTTCTTCGATCAATACACTTTGGGTTGGTATGTGAGATGTAACCTCCCTTAGTTGAGATTCTGGAAGTTGTGTGGCCTTGGATTAGAAATTGAACTTCACCTCTTCTCATGACCAATTAGATCACGAGAGTGGAAATTGATTGTGTTGAAGAGAAATTGAATTGCCAAGAGATTAGGATCCAATTATTCACAATCCGCCATGGATCTATACCCATGATTGAGAAGGAATTGAGTAACATCAATTCATGACAATTTACATCTCTGATCCCTAATGATCTCTCCATCATTAATTCTCATCTCTTTTGTTCTTTAGTTCTTTGAATACCCACTACCCAATTCCCTTCTACATTCTTGCAATTTATCATTCTTACCATTTACATTCTGTTTCTCTATTTCTTGCTATTTACTCTTCTGCTCTTTAAAATTCTGCAATCTTTACTTTCTTGCAATTTATCTTTAATGTCATTTAAGTTTCTTGAAATTTAAGTTTCCGTCATTTACTTTTAGTCATTTAATTTGCTTCTCTTATTTTAGTTCTTTAAATTTCTTGTCATTTAAGTCCTTGCAATCTCTTTCAAGTGTTCAAATCTCAGGAATCAAAAAATGTTTGCTTGACTAAATTTACCATTTAACTAAAGTTTCTTAATCTACCAATCTCCATGGGATCGACCTCACTCTTCGTGAGTTTTATTACTTGATACGACCCGGTATACTTGCCGGGTGCGCGTTAATATTCAAATTTTTGCTTATCAAGTTTTTGGCGCCGTTGCCGGGGATAGGCAAAGATTAACAATGATTAAGTGAATGGTAGTTTAGATTAAGCATTTTTCTTTTCTTTATTAAAGCCCACTAACTGTTTGATTTTTTGTTTCACTAACTTTTACTTCACTCTAGCAATAGAGTGCTTTATTTGTGTTGATTGATTTGCGTGTGTTTTATGTCAGAGGCAAGGAGAGGAGTATCCACTTCATTTGATCCTGAGGACGAGAGAACCCTCCGAAGGTTAAGAAGAAAAGCAAGAGGAAAAGGGGTAATTGGTAAAGAGGATTCAGAAGGAGAGGATCAAGCCATGGAGGGCAATCTGCATAATCCTCCTGAGGGAGGTGCCAACAATAACGGCCCACATCCAAGGAGAGTTCTAGCCTCTTACACTTTCCCCAATCCAAGACACTGTGGGAGCAGTATACTCACTCCCAATGTTCATGCAAATAACTTTGAATTGAAGCCTCAGCTTATCACTCTGGTGCAAAATAATTATTCCTATGGAGGAGGTCCCCTTGAGGATCCAAATCAACACCTATCTGTCTTCCTAAGAATATGTGAAACTGTCAAGACAAATAGTGTGCATCCAGATATTTACAAGCTGCTGTTGTTCTCATTTTCTTTGAGGGACAAGGCATCTCAATGGCTGGAGACATTTCCCAAAGAAAGCATTAACACTTGGGATGATTTGGTGAATAAATTCCTATCTAAGTTCTATCCACCTCAAAGGATCATCAGGTTGAAGACAGAGGTGCAAACATTCACTCAAATGGATGGGGAATCATTGTATGAGGCATGGGAAAGATACAAAACTCTGATTAGAAAATGTCCACCTGAGATGTTCAGTGAATGGGATAGAATTCAAAATTTCTATGAAGGGTTAACTCTAAAGTCTCAAGATTCCCTGGATTACTCTGCAGGAGGCTCGCTACAATTGATGAAGATAGCCGAGGAAGCCCAGAATCTCATAGACATGGTAGCAAATAACCAATACTTCTATGCTCATCAGAGGCAGCGCCAACCCATTCAAAAGAAGGGTATGTTGGAACTAGAAGGAGTGGACACGATCTTGGCACAGAACAAGTTGATGCACCAACAAATCCAGAAACAAATGGAAATGATGGCTAAGAGAATAGATGGCCTCCAACTAGCTTCAGTGAGCACAACAAATCAACCTTCAATTGAATGGAGTCAAAATGAAGCGAGCAATGTTGAGCAGCAACAAGAACAGGTTCAATATATGCAAAATGCCTCAAATTCTTCTCAAAATGACTTCCATGGTGACACATACAACTCATCCTGGAGGAATCACCCCAACCTGAGATGGGGTGATAATCAAAACCATTGGCAGAAGAACAACAACTCCAACCACTCCCGCAACACACACAGCCAAAATCACTCATCTAACAACACTAACCAATACAAGAAACCACAAAACACATATCAACCACCCCACAACAATCAACAAACTCATCAAAATAACTTTCCCACACCAACATCCAACCCACAAAATTACCACACCAGCCCTTCAAACAATTTCCAGCAATAACAATCAGCCCCCATCATATCACCAATTGACCATCATGAAAATAGGATTTCAAGTCTTGAGGCAGCCCTACAAACAATTGCTCAGTCCACTCAAACCTTGATCAAAGGGCAAGAGGGATATGAAGCTACCATGAAGAACCTTGAACAGCAAGTGGGACAATTGGCCAAACAAGCTGAATGGCCGACCAACGTCCTCCCAAGTGATACAATACCCAACCCAAGGGAAGAATGTAAAGCTCTGCAGTTGAAAAGTGGCAAAGTAATCAGAGAAAGTTCTAACAAGGAAGCAACAAAACTCAAGGAGCAAGACACAGTAGACAAGCAAAATGAAGAAAAGGCATCAACACCTCAAAAAGGCAAAGAAGATGAAAAGCCACAAAGTAAGATACCCACTCAAGACAGCCACCACAATAACAAGGAGAATGTGAAGCCACAACAGGAGAACAAGAATGAAGAAGTGAAAGCCTATGTACCCAAGCTTCCATACCCAACCAGGATACACAAAGGATCGAAGGACCAACAATTTCCAAGGTTCTTGGAAATCTTTAAGAAACTTGAAATCAACATTCCATTGGCAGAAGCTTTAGAACAAATGCCATTATATGCAAAGTTTCTTAAAGAATTAATCACCAAGAAGAGAAGTTGGCAAGAGAAAGAAACAGTGATTCTCACTCAAGAGTGCAGCGCCATCATCCAAAAGGGGCTGCCACCAAAACTTAAAGATCCAGGCAGCTTCCTCATACCTTGCACGATTGGGAGCATAGCCATTGATAAATCACTCTGTGACCTGGGAGCAAGCATTAACTCAATGCCTCTTACCATGATGAAGAAAATGATGATAGAAGAGCTGAAACCCACAAGGATGTCACTCCAGCTTGCTGACAGATCTATCAAAATACCAAATGGTGTAGTTGAGAACCTCTTAGTAAAAGTGGGAAATTTTATATTCCCAGCCAATTTTGTGGTCCTAGATATGGATGAAGAAGGGAACAACTCAGTTATCCTTGGTAGACCCTTTTTGGCCACAGCTAGAACAATCATTGATGTGAAAAAGGGAGAGATGATCTTTAGAGTACATGATGAGAAAATGACCATAAATGTCTTCAAAGCAATGTAGTACCCCGTTGAGAAAGAGAGTTGCATGAGGGTTGATGTGGTGGATTCTTTGGTTGAAGAAGTATTTGAAACAAACCATCAAGTGAAATAGGAGGAAGTCCAGGACATCTAAGAACAAGAAGAGAACAAATTGGAAGCACCAGAGGAACCAAGTGAAGCCAAGAAAGAAGAGGCGCCACAACAAGAGTTGAAACCATTACCCCCTCATCTTAAATATGCATTCCTTGGTGAAAAGGACAACTTCCCAGTGATCATCAACTCTACATTGAATGCAGAGGAAGAAGAAAAACTTCTTGAGGTATTGAAAGCTCACAAAGATGCATTGGGGTGGACCATTGATGACTTGAAGGGCATAAGCCCTGCCATATGCATGCACAAAATACTCTTGGAGAAAAATTCTAAAGCAGTGGTACAACCTCAAAGAAGACTAAATCCCACAATGAAGGAGGTTGTTCAAAAAGAAGTGCTGAAGCTATGTAAAGCTGGGATCATTTACCTATCTCTGATAGTCCATGGGTTAGCCCAGTGTAAGTAGTACCCAAGAAAGGTGGGATGACTATCATTGTCAATGAGAAGAATGAGCTTATTCTAACAAGAACAGTGACAGGATGGAGGATGTGCATTGATTATAGAAGGCTGAATGATGCCACACGAAAGGATCATTTCCCTCTCCCTTTCATTGAACAGATGCTGGAAAGGCTGGCTGGCCATGCTTATTACTGTTTTCTTGATGGATATTCTGGGTATAATCAAATAGTGGTTGACCCCATGGATCAAGAGAAGACCTCCTTCACCTGCCCTTTTAGAGTTTTTGCGTACAGGAGAATGCCATTCGGATTGTGTAATGCCCCAGCTACCTTTCAGAGATGCATGCTATCAATCTTCTCAGACATGGTAGAAAAATTTATTGAAGTCTTTATGGATGACTTCTCCGTTTTTGGTGATTCTTTCAATGCTTGCTTGCATCATCTTACCCTAGTCTTGAAAAGGTGCCAAGAAACCAATTTGGTTTTGAACTGGGAGAAATGTCATTTTATGGTACCCTATCTTGGTCACAAAATTTCAAGAGAGGGTATAGAAGTAGACAAGGCAAAAGTAGAGATTATAGAAAAACTCCCACTGCCAACAAATGTAAAAGCTGTTAGAAGTTTTTTGGGCCATGCTGGATTCTATAGACGATTCATCAAAGATTTTTCTAAAATAGCAAAACCACTAAGCGATTTGCTGGTGGTAAGCAACTTTTTTTCCTTTGATGATGAGTGTAAACATGCCTTTGAGACTCTAAAAGCTAAGCTCACCACAGCACCAATCATCACACCCCCAAGCTGGGGACTGCCTTTTGAACTCATGTGTGATGCAAGTGACCTTGCAATTGGTGCTGTGTTGGGGCAGAGGAAGGAAAAGAAGCTTCATGTTATCTACTATGCAAGTAAGGTATTGAATGAAGCTCAAAGAAATTACACCACAACAGAGAATGAGTTACTAGCTGTGGTATATACTTTTGATAAGTTTAGGCAATATTTGATTGGATCTAAAACTTTAGTCTACACTGACCATGCTGCTCTTAAGTATCTTATGTCAAAACAGGATGCCAAACCAAGGCTAATCAGATGGGTATTACTCCTACAAGAGTTTGACATTGAGATAAAGGACAGAAAGGGTAGTGAAAATCAAGTTGCTGACCATCTATCAAGGCTGCCACAAGATGCATGTCAAGACACTTTTCAATCAGTAAATGAAGACTTTCCAGATGAGTACCTCTTGCAAATTCAACACACTCCTTGGTTCGCAGACATGGCCAACTACAAAGCAGGAAGGAGCATCCCACAAGAGTATACAAAGCAACAAGTTAAGAAGCTGTTACATGAGGCTAAGTTATTCTTTTGGGATGAACCATTTCTATTCAAAAGGTGCCCAGATGGGATGATAAGAAGATGTGTACCCGAGGGTGAGATAAAGGATATACTATGGCATTGTCACAACTCAAGCTATGGTGGCCACTTTGGAGCTGAAAGAACTGCAGCAAAGGTGCTTCAAAGTGGATTCTACTGGTCTTCTATCTTTAAGGATGCTAGGAATTTTGTGAACCACTGCAATGAGTGCCAAAGAGCAGGAGGCTTGACAAGGAAGAATGAGATGCCCCAGAAGTTCATCTTGGAGGTGGAACTCTTTGATTTGTGGGGAATAGACTTCATGGGACCTTTTCCTCCATCCTACTCATTCAAATATATCCTAGTAGCAGTGGAATATGTTTCCAAATGGGTGGAAGCAATAGCCACCACTACATGTGACACGAATGTTGTACTGCAAATTCCTAAAGAGAAACATCTTCACCAGATTTGGAGTGGCGAAAGGACTTGTAAGCGATGGGGGAAGCCACTTCTGCAACAAGCAATTGAACTCTCTCCTCCATAAATATGGAGTAACACATAAAGTGGCAACACCTTATCACCCCCAGACAAATGGACAAGCTGAACTTGCCAATAGAGAGCTAAAGAGAATCCTGGAGAAAACTGTGGGAGCAACAAGAAAAGATTGGGTAAGGAAGTTGGATGATGCACTTTAGGCATACAGGACAGCATTCAAAACACCCTTAGGGAAATCTCCATTTCAGCTAGTATATGGGAAAGCATGCCATCTGCCTGTTGAGCTTGAACACAAGGCCTTTTGGGCCACCAAACTCTTGAATTTAGATGCTCAAGCAGCAGGAGAAAAGAGGTTACTACAACTCAATGAATTGGAAGAATTCAGACTGGAGGCATATGAGAATGCCAGAATATACAAGGAAAGAGTAAAAAGGTGGCACGACAAGAGAATCTCGCCAAGAACATTCGAACCAGGCCAAAAGGTGTTGCTATTCAACTCGAGACTGAAGATCTTCCCTGGGAAGCTGAGATCTAGATAGACTGGTCCATACACCATCACAAAAGTATCACCTCATGGTTATGTAGAATTACTTGATGAGAATTCAAAAGAGACCTTCACAGTCAATGGGCATAGGGTAAAACTTTATCTTGGTGGCCCCTGGAGCAAAGAAGAGACTGTACTATGGTTAGCATGAGCAAGGAAGCTGCATTGTCAAGCTAAGGACAATAAACAAGCACTTCATGGGAGGCAACCCGTGCACAGGAGTCTTTTATTTTTATGTCTTAAGTAATCAATAATAAAAGGGTGCTTCATATACATTTGAGAAAAGAAAGATTTAATTAGCATGTAGTGTATGTGGTGCGCGAAATTGTGATCATCAACAATGGCGCCAAAGGACTTGGAGCTCTTAAACATGAATCACACTTTATCACAATTTTGCACAACTAACTAGCAAGTGCACTGGGTCGTCCAAGTAATAAACCTTACGTTAGTAAGGGTCGATCCCATGGAGACTGTCGGCTTGAAGCAAGCTATGGTCACCTTGTAAATCTCAGTCAGGTGAATTCAGATGATGATGAAGAATTGATAATTAAAAGATGAATAAAACATAAAATAAAGATAGAGATACTTATGTAATTCTTTGGTTGGAATTTCAGATAAGCGTATGAAGATGCTTTGTTCCTCCTGAACCTCTGATTTCCTATTGCCTTCTTCCAATCATTCATACTCCTTTCCATGGCAAGCTTTATGTTGGGCATCACCGTTGTCAATGGCTACTTCCCGTCCTCTCAGTGAAAACGTTCCAAATACGCTGTCACCGCACGACTAATCATCTGTCGGTTCTCGATCATGTCGGAATAGGATCCATTGATCCTTTTGCGTCTGTCACACGCCCCACAATCGCGAGTTTGAAGCTCGTCACAGTCATCCCTTCCCAGATCCTACTCAGAATACCACAGACAAGGTTTAGACATTCCGGATCTCAGAAATGGCCGCCAATAATTCTAGCCTATACCACGAAGGTTCCAATCTTAGATTAGAAACCCAAGAGATACGCATTCAAGCCATTGCTAGTAGAACAGAGGTGGTTGTCTGGCACATGTTCATAGGTGAGAATGATGATGAGTGTCACGGATCATCACATTCATCAAGTTGAAGAACGAATGAATATCTTGGAGAAGAAATAGACTTGAGTTGAATAGAAAAATAATAGTACTTTGTATTAATTCTTGAAGAACAGCAGAGCTACACACCTTAATCTATGGTGTGTAGAAACTCCACCATTGAAAATACATAAGAACAAGGTCTAGGCATGGCCGAATGGCCAGCCTCCCAAAGTCTAGGGACTAAACGTCCAAAGATTCTTCAAATACAATATTAAAAGGTCCTATTTATAGAGAACTAGTAGCCTAGGATTTACATAAATCAGTAATTAATGCAGAAATCTTCTTCTGGGCCCACTTGGTGTGTGCTTGGGCTGAGCATTGAAGCTTCCATGTGTAGAGACTTTTCTTGGAGTTAAACGCCAGTTTTTATGCCAGTTTGGGCATTTAACTCCAGCTTTTGTGCCAGTTTTGGAGTTAAACGCCAGAATTCTTGAGCTGACTTAGAATGCCTGTTTGGGCCATCAAATCTCGAGCAAAGTATGGACTATTATATATTTCTGGAAATCTCAGGATGTCTACTTTTCAACGCAATTGAGAGTGCGCTAATTGGGCTTCTGTAGCTCCAGAAAATCCACTTTGAGTGCAGGGAGGTCAGAGTCCAACAGCATCTGCAGTCCTTTTGCAGCCTTTGAATCAGATTTTTGCTCAGGTCCCTCAATTTCAGCCAGAAAATACCTGAAATCATAGAAAAACACACAAACTCATAGTAAATTCCAGAAATGTGATTTTTAAATAAAAACTAATAAAAATATAATAAAACTAATTAAAATATACTAAAAACATACTAAAAACAATGCCAAAAAGCGTATAAATTATCCGCTCATCACAACACCAAACTTAAATTGTTGCTTGTCCCTAAGCAACTAAAAATTAAATAGGATAAAAAGAAGAGAATATACAATGAATTCCAAAAAATATATATGAAGATCAGTATTAATTAGATGAGCGGGGCTTTTAGCTTTTTGCTTCTGAATAGTTTTGGCATCTCACTTTATCCCTTGAAGTTCAGAATGATTGGCATCTATAGGAACTCAGAATCCAGATAGTGTTATTGATTCTCCTAGTTAAGTATGTTGATTCTTGAACACAGCTACTTTATGAGTCTTGGTCGTGGCCCTAAGCACTTTGTTTTCCAGTATTACCACCGGATACATAAATGCCATAGACACATAACTGGGTGAACCTTTTCAGATTGTGACTCAGCTTTGCTAGAGTCCCCAATTAGAGGTGTCCAGGATTCTTAAGCACACTCTTCTTTTTGCTTTGGACCTCGACTTTAACTGCTTAGTCTCAAGTTTTCACTTGACACCTTCACGCCACAAGCACATGGTTAGGGACAGCTTGGTTTAGCCGCTTAGGCTAGTATTTTATTCCTGTGGGCCCTCCTATCCACTGATGCTCAAAGCCTTGGATCCTTTTTATCATCCTTGCCTTTTGGTTTAAAGGGGTATTGGCTTTTTCTACTTGCTTTTCTTTTCTCTCTTTTTTTTTGCAAGCTTTTCACTGCTTTTTCTTGCTTCAAGAATCATTTTTATGATTTTTCAGATTATCAACAACATTTCTCCTTTTCCCATCATTCTTTCAAGAGCCAACAATTTTAACATTCATAAACAATCAAATTCAAAAATATGTACTATTCAAGCATTCATTCAGAAAAACAATAGTATTGCCACCACATCAAAATAATTAAACTGTTTTAAAATTTGAAATTCATGCACTTCTTTTTCTTTTTCAATTAAAAACATTTTTCTTTTAAGAAAGGTGATGGATTCATTTTCATAGCTTCAAGGCATAGACACTAAGACACTAATGATCATGTAATAAAGACACAAACATAAATAAACATAAAGCACAATTTTCGAAAAACAGAAAATAAAGAACAAGGAAATTAAAGAACGGGTCCACCTTAGTGATGGCGGCTTGTTCTTCCTCTTGAAGATCTTATGGAGTGCTTGAGCTCCTCAATATCTCTTCCTTGCCTTTGTTGTTCCTCTCTCATGGTTCTTTGGTCTTCTCTAATTTCATGGAGGAGGATGGAATGCTCTTGGCGCTCCACTCTTAGTTGTCCCATGTTGGAACTTAATTCTCCTAGAGAGGTGTTGATTTGCTCCCAATAGTTTTGTGGAGGAAAATGAATCCCTTGAGGTATCTCAGGGATTTCATGATGAGGAGTTTCCTCATGCTCTTGTCCATGAGTGGGATCTCTTGTTTGCTCCATCCTTTTCTTAGTGATGGGCTTGTCCTCATCAATGAGGATGTCTTCCTCTATGTCAATTCCAGCTGAATTGCAGAGGTGACAAATGAGATGAGGGAAGGCTAACCTTGCCATAGTGGAGGACTTGTCCGCCACCTTGTAGAGTTCTTGGGATATAACCTCATGAACTTCTACTTCCTCTCTAATCATGATGCTATAAATCATGATAGCCCGGTCTATAGTAACTTCAGACCGGTTGCTAGTGGGAATGACTGAGCATTGGATGAACTCCAACCATCCCCTAGCCACGGGCTTGAGGTCATGCCTTCTTAGTTGAACCGGCTTTCCTCTTGAATCACTCTTCCATTGAGCGCTCTCTTCACATATGTCCATGAGGACTTGGTCCAACCTTTGATCAAAGTTGACCCTTCTAGTGTATGGGTGTGCATCTTCTTGCATCATGGGCAAGTTGAATGCCAACCTTACATTTTCTGGACTAAAATCTAAGTATTTCCCTCGGACCATTGTAAGCCAATTCTTAGGGTCCGGGTTCACACTTTGATCATGGTTCTTGGTGATCCATGCATTGGCATAGAACTCTTGAACCATTAAGATTCTGACTTGTTGAATGGGGTTGGTGAGAACTTTCCAACCTCTTCTTCGAATCTCATGTCGGATCTTCGGATATTCGCCCTTTTTGAGCTTAAAAGGGACCTCGGGGATCACTTTCTTCTTGGCCACTTCATAGAAGTGGTCTTGATGCACCTTTGAGAGGAATCTCTTCATCTTCCATGACTCGGAGGTGGAAGCTTTTGCCTTCCCTTTCCTCTTTCTAGAGGTTTCTCCGGCCTTTGGTGCCATTAATGGTTATGGAAAAACAAAAAAGCTTTAGCCTTTACCACACCAAACTTAGAAGGTTGCTCGTCCTCGAGCAAAAGAAGAAAGAAGAGAGTAGAAGAAGAAGAAATAGAGGAGATGGAGGGGGTTTTATGTTTCGTCCAAGGGGGATGGGTAGTGTTTAGGTTGTGTGAAAATGAAGGAGTGAAGATAGGTTTATATAGGAGTGGAGAGGGGGTGTGGTTCGGCCATTATGGGTGGGTTTGGGTGGAAAAGTGGTTTGAATTTGAATGGTGAGGTAGGTGGAGTGTTATGAAGATGGATGTGAGTGGTGAAGAGAATGGTGGGATTTGATAGGTGAGGGATTTTTGGGGAAGAGGTATTGAGGTAATTGGTGAATGGGTGAAGAAGAGAGAGAGAGGTGGGGTAGGTGGGATCCTGTGGGGTCCACAGATCCTGAGGTGTCAAGGATTTCTCATCCCTGCACCATGTGGCGTGCAAAACGCCCCTTGCTGTCAATCCTGGCGTTAAACACCAGGCTGCTTCCCATTTCTGGCATTTAACACCAGCTTCTTGCCCATTCCTAGCGTTAAACGCCAGTCTGGTGCCCATTTCTGGCGTTAAATGCCCAGAATGGTGCCAGACTGGGCGTTTAACGCCCATTTTGCTACCCTTACTGGCATTTAAACGCCAGTAAGTTTCTCCTCCAGGGTGTTCTATTTTTCATTCTGTTTTTCCTTCTATTTTTGATTTTTCAATTATTTTTTTGTGACTTCACATGATCATCAACCTATAGAAAACATAAAATAACAAAAGAAAATAGAAATTTAATATAGATAAGTAAAAATTGGGTTGCCTCCCAACAAGCACTTCTTTAATGTCAATAGCTTGACAGTGGCTCTCATGGAGCCTCACAGATGTTCAGAGCAATGTTGGAACCTCCCAACACCAAACTTAGAGTTTGAATGTGGGGGTTCAACACCAAACTTAAAGTTTGGTTGTGGCCTCCCAACACCAAACTTAGAGTTTGACTGTGGGGGCTCTGTTTGACTCAGTATTGAGAGAAGCTCTTCATACTTCCTCTCCATGGTGACAGAGGGATATCCTTGAGCTTTAAACACAAGGGAGTCTTCATTCACTTGAATGATCAATTCTCCTCTGTCAACATCAATCACAGCTTTTGCTGTGGCTAGGAAGGGTCTGCCAAGGATGATGGATTCATCCATACACTTCCTAGTCTCTAGGATTATGAAATCAGCAGGGATGTAATGGTCTTCAACCTTTACCAAGACATCCTCTACAAGTCCATAAGCCTGTTTCTTTGAATTGTCTGCCATCTCCAGTGAGATTCTTACAGCTTGTACCTCAATGATCCCTAGCTTCTCCATTAAAGAGAGAGGCATAAAGTTTATACTAGATCCCAGGTCACACAGAGCCTTCTCAAAGGTCATGGTGCCTATGGTACAAGGGATGGAGAATTTTCCAGGGTCTTGTCTCTTCAGAGGTAATTTCTGCCTAGTCAAGTCATCTAGTTCTTTGAGGAGCAATGGAGGTTCATCCTCCCAAGTCTCATTACCAGACAACTTGGCATTTAGCTTCATGATTGCTCCAAGGTACTTAACAACTTGCTCTTCAGTAACATCTTCATCCTCTTCAGAGGAAGAATACTCATCAGAGCTCATGAATGCAAGAAGTAAATTCAATGGAATCTCTATGGTCTCAGTGTGAGCCTCAGATTCCCATGGTTCCTCATTAGGGAAATCCTTGGAGGCCAGTGGGCGTCCATTGAGGTCTTCCTCAGTGAAGATCACTGCCTCTTCCTCCTCCCCAGGTTCGGCCATGTGAGACGTGTTTATGGCCTTGCACTCTCTCTTTGGATTCTCTTCTGTATTGCTTGGGAGAGTACTAGGAGGGAGTTTAGTAATTTTCTTACTCAGCTGACCCACTTGTGCCTCCAAATTTCTAATGGAGGACCTTGTTTCAGTCATGAAACTTTGAGTGATTTTGATTAGATCAGAGACAATGGTTGCTAAATCAGAGTGGCTCTGTTTAGAGTTCTCTGTCTGTTGCTGAGAAGATGATGGAAAAGGCTTACTATTGCTAAACCTGTTTCTTCCACCATTATTGTTGTTGAAACCTTGTTGAGGTTTCTGTTGATCCTTCCATGAGAGATTTGGATGATTTCTCCATGAAAGATTATAGGTGTTTCCATAGGGTTCTCCCATGTAATTCACCTCTTCCATTGCTGGGTTCTCAGGATCATAAGCTTCTTCTTCAGAGGAAGCTTCCTTAGTACTGCCTGTTGCTGCTTGCATTTTAGACAGACTCTGAGAAATCATATTGACTTGTTGGGTCAATATTTTATTCTGAGCTAATATGGCATTCAGAGTATCAATCTCAAGAACTCCTTTCTTCTGATTTGTCCCATTATTCACAAGATTCCTTTCAGAAATGTACATGACTTGGTTATTTGCAACCATTTCAATGAGTTCCTGAGCTTCTGCAGGCGTCTTCTTCAGATGAAGAGATCCTCTAGCAGAGCTATCCAATGACATCTTAGATAGTTCAGACAGACCATCATAGAAAATTCCTATGATGCTCCATTCAGAAAGCATGTCAGAAGGACATCTTCTGATTAATTGCTTGTATCTTTCCCAAGCTTCATAGAGGGATTCACCTTCCTTCTATCTGAAGGTTTGGACTTCCACTCTAAGCTTGCTCAATTTTTGAGGTGGAAAGAACTTTGCCAAGAAGGCATTGACTAGCTTTTCCCAAGAGTTCAGGCTTTCTTTAGGTTGTGAATCCAACCATGTCCTAGCTTTGTCTCTTACAGCAAAAGGAAAAAGCATAAGTCTGTAGACTTTAGGGTCAACCCCATTGGTCTTGACAGTATCACAGATTTGCAAGAATTCAGCTAAGAACTGATGAGGATCTTCCAATGGAAGTCCATGAAACTTGCAGTTCTGTTGCATTAGAGAAACTAATTGAGGCTTAAGCTCAAAGTTGTTTGCTCCAATGGCAGGGATTGAGATGCTTCTCCCATAGAAGTCGGGAGTAGGTGCAGTAAAGTCACCAAGCACCTTCCTTGCATTGTTGGCATTGTTGTTTTTGGATGCCATGGTTTCTTCTTCCTTGAAGAGCTCTGTTAGGCCCTCTAAAGAGAATTGTGCTTTAGCTTCTCTTAGCCTTCTCTTCAAGGTCCTTTTAGGTTCAGGATCAGCTTGAACAAGTATGCCTTTATCTTTGTTCCTGCTCATATGAAAGAGAAGAGAACAAGAAAGTAGGGAATCCTCTATGTCACAGTATAGAGATTCCTTGAGGTGTCAAAGGAAAAGAAGAATAGAAGGAGGAGGTAGAGAGAGGAGAATTCGAACTTATTAAGAGGGATAGAGTTCGAATTGTACCTTGAGGAGGAGTGTTAGTCCCTTAAATAGAAGGATATGAGAAGAAGGGAAGAATTTTCAAAAATTAATTAAAAGATTTTGAAATAATTAAAAGAAATTTTTGAAAATTTGATTGATGATTTTCGAAAACTAAGATTGGGAAAGAAATAAAGTGATTTTTGAAAAAGATTTTGGAATTAGAAATTAAAAGGATATGATTGAAAGTTAATTTTGAAAAAGATGTGATTGAAAAGATATGATTGAGAAGATATGATTGAAGATCAAATTAAAAAGAGAAAGTTTTAAAATTAAAGTTGATTACTTGACTAATAAGAAATTAAAAGATATGATTCTTAAAATTTAAAATTTGATCCTTTCTTAATAGGCAAGTAACAACTTGAAAATTTTGAAGTAAATCTTTAATTATAACAAGGATTTTCGAAAATAAAAAAAATGGAAAGAAATTGATTTTGAAGAGATATGATTTGAAAAAGATTTGATTTTGAAAAATTATGAAGATTTGAAAAAAATTTGAATTAAAAACAAAATCTTCCCTCTAGTGTCCTTCTGGCGTTAAACGCCCAGAATGGCATCCATTCTGGCGTTTAACGCCCAAAATTCTACCTTTTTGGGCGTTAAACGCCCAGCCAGGTACCTTGGCTGGCGTTTAAACGCCAGTTTTCCTTCTTCACTGGGCGTTTTTGAATGCCTAGCTTTTTCTGTTTGATTCCTCTGCTGAATGTTCTGAATCTTGAATTCTCTGTATTATTGACTTGAAAAGACAAAATTTTGAAAATATTTTTGAATTTTTAATGATGAGAAACAATAAAAATTGCAACTAAGATCAAATAAACAATGCATGCAGGACACCAAACTTAAAAATTTTCATATACGAGACACTAACAAATTGAGAATGCATATGAAAAATAACAAAGCACACAAAACAAGAGAATTTAAGGATCAGAGCATTGAAATCATCAAGAACAACTTGAAGATCAATGAAGAACATATTGCATGTTTTCGAAAAATGCAAGAAGAATGCAATTGACATCAAACTTAAAAATTGATACTAGACTCAAACAAGAAACATAAAATATTTTTGATTTTTATGATTTATAAATTTTTTTTGTGATTTTCGAAACTTATATGGAGAAGAAAATAAAGAGATTCAAAACTTTTAATGAGAATTCCAGGAATCATGCAATGTTAGTCTAAAGCTTCAGTCTAAAAAGATTAGACATGTTTGGCCAAGCTTCAGCAGGACATTACATTCAGCAGCTAAATTGATGAGAATCAATCAGCTTTTGTGATGCTAAGAACATCACCTTGAAACTCTAGAATTCATTCTTAAAAATTCTGAAAAGTACCTAATCTAAGCAACAAGATGAACCGTCATTTGTCCAAACTCGAACAATCCCCGACAACGGCACCAAAAACTTGGTGCGCGAAATTGTGATCATCAACAATGGCGCCAAAGGACTTGGAGCTCTTAAACATGAATCACACTTTGACACAATCCGCACAACTAACCAGCAAGTGCACTGGGTCGTCCAAGTAATAAACCTTATGTGAGTAAGGGTCGATCCCACGGAGACTGTCGGCTTGAAGCAAGCTATGGTCACCTTGTAAATCTCAGTCAGGCGAATTCAGATGGTGATGAAGAATTGATAATTAAAAGATGAATAAAACATAAAATAAAGATAGAGATACTTATGTAATTCTTTGGTTGGAATTTCAGATAAGCGTATGAAGATGCTTTGTTCCTCCTGAACCTCTGCTTTCCTATTGCCTTCTTCCAATCATTCATACTCCTTTCCATGGCAAGCTTTATGTTGGGCATCACCATTGTCAATGGCTACTTCCCGTCCTCTCAGTGAAAACGTTCCAAATGCGCTGTCACCGCACGGCTAATCATCTGTCGGTTCTCGATCATGTCGGAATAGGATCCATTGATCCTTTTGCGTCTGTCACACGCCCCACAATCGCGAGTTTGAAGCTCATCACAGTCATCCCTTCCCAGATCCTACTCAGAATATCACATACAAGGTTTAGACGTTCCGGATCTCAGGAATGGCCGCCAATAATTCTAGCCTATACCACGAAGGTTCCAATCTTAGATTAGAAACCCAAGAGATATGCATTCAAGCCATTGCTAGTAGAACAGAGGTGGTTGTCAGGCACATGTTCATAGGTGAGAATGATGATGAGTGTCACGGATCATCACATTCATCAAGTTTAAGAACGAATGAATATCTTAGAGAAGAAATAGACTTGAGTTGAATAGAAAAACAATAGTACTTTGTATTAATTCTTGAAGAACAGCAGAGCTCCACACCTTAATCTATGGTGTGTAGAAACTCCACCGTTGGAAATACATAAGAACAAGGTCTAGGCAGGGCCGAATGGCCAGCCTCCCAAAGTCTAGGGACTAAACGTCCAAAGATTCTTCAAATACAATAGTAAAAGGTCCTATTTATAGAGAACTAGTAGCCTAGGGTTTACAGAAATCAGTAATTAATGTAGAAATCTTCTTCCGGGCCCACTTGGTGTGTGCTTGGGCTGAGCATTGAAGCTTCCATGTGTAGAGACTTTTCTTGGAGTTAAACGCCAGCTTTTGTGCTAGTTTGGGCGTTTAACTCCAGCTTTTGTGCCAGTTTTGGAGTTAAACGCCAGAATTCTTGAGCTAACTTGGAATGCCTGTTTGGGCCATCAATTCTCGGACAAAGTATGGACTATTAATAATTGCTGGAAAGCCCAGAATGTCTACTTTCCAACGCAATTGAGAGTGCGCCAATTGGGCTTCTGTAGCTCCAGAAAATCCACTTTGAGTGCAGGGAGGTCAGAGTCCAATAGCATCTGCAGTCCTTTTTCAGCCACTGAATCAGATTTTTGCTCAGGTCCCTCAATTTCAGCCAGAAAATACCTGAAATCATAGAAAAACACACAAACTAATAGTAAAGTCCAGAAATGTAATTTTTAAATAAAAACTAATAAAAATATAATAAAAACTAATTAAAATATACTAAAAACATACTAAAAACAATGCCAAAAAGCGTATAAATTATCCGCTCATCAGTATGCAAGACACTAAGTTTGGTGTGGCCAACCTTAAAGCAAATGCAGAACAATTTTTTTTTTTTGCAATACTTAAGCACAAACTAAGTTTGGTGTCCACACATACATAAAATAAAGAGAAAGTATAGTTAATTTTTTTGGGCATATGAAAGCAACCCTTAGATTTAATCTCTGTTAATATTGCATTAGGATTTCATCAAAAGTTTAATAGCACAAGTCAAGACATTTCAAGAATCTCAAAATTTTGAATTTTTGTTGCAAAGAAGTGAAAGAAAGAAGTGATGGAGAATCTTGGGAGAGGAGTTCACGGATGCACATAGAAGAAAAAGGAAGTCACAAGTGCCTTAGAGTTTGTGCTTTGGGAAAAGTGACTCAACATGCATTAGCTAGAAGGTTCATACTCTCCATGACACAACCAAACCATTAAGACAATGCTTCCACCATTCAAAGTAATGTTGAACCCCCCCTCCACAACTACAAACACACCTCCCCCCACAACTACAAACACACCTCACTTTGTATTCACATCTATATATACCATCACCATACTTCACCAATTCTTTCATCCGAAAACACTCTTCTTGTGCTTCATCCTTATTTCACAAACCTTGGCCTTTAAGCCACCCGTATTATCTTCATTCCACAACTCCTTTTCAATCACTTTCAAGCCTTCATTTCTTGCCTTATAAACCTATCATTCTAAGCCTCACTCATCTACACTTCTTGTATGCTTGAGGACAAGCATTGCTTCAAGTTTAGTGTTGGAAAGATTCGGCCATCACAATTCAATGGCCTCATCATCACGAGCTAGAAGGAAGAAAGATAAGCAACCCATGCAAGAGCAACCCACATTTGATGAAAGAAGGTTCGAATCCAAAAACCATGAACAAATCTTTAATTGAATGATAAGCAGAGACATTATTCCAGAGGTGCCTTTTAAGCTAGAAGATAAAGAATACCCTGACATACAAGAAGTGGTTAGAAAAAGGGGATGGGAGCTTCTCTGTGATCAACCCCAAGTTATAAGTGTGCTCCTCATCCATGAGTTTTCTGCCAATGTCATAAAGAAAGATGATGAGGAAGAACCATACTTGAGTTATGTACGAGGGGTGGTAGTACCCTTTGGCCCAGACACCATCAATAGAGTGCTAAAAACCAAGCCAAAACGGTTTAAGCAACCTAGCTATGAAAAGAGGGTTCAATATGACCCAAAATGTGTAGACGTTCTAAGTGATCTATGCAAAGTGGGCACGGACTGGGTGTTGGACTCACACAAACATCCACTCAAACTCAGAAGGGGTGATCTCATACCTCAAGCAAAAGGATGGCATGACATAGTGAGAAGATCATTAATCTGCACCTCAAACAACTCAGAGGTGACACTAAACAGAGCTATAATGATCCACTGCATAATGAAAGGAGGAGAGATAGATGTGGGAGAAACCATAGCCAAGAACATTATTAACATAGCTGAAGGTGTTCAAAAAGACAGCTGGCTAGGATATCCTAGCACTATCTTGCGTTTGTGTGAAGAGGCTGGAGTACCACTTAAAGAATTTGATGACACAGAAATAATCTCCCCTGGGAAGCCTATCACCAAAAGATTGATGGAGTATGTCACCATGGTCCAATTAGAGAGGCAACCTTTAGCAAGAAGAAAGAGGAGGAAAGAAGCAAGACAAAGGGAGGAGCAAGAAGAAAGGGAACAACAAGAAGATAGAGAAGAACCAAGTGCATTGAGCGTGAACCAACTCCAAGCCGCATTAGAAGGAATCTCTGGGCAATACTCAAAAATTCAAAGAAGCCAAGATGAACAAGCTCAACAACAAAGGGATCTTTGGCAATTGATGGATCAACAAAGAGGAACCCAAGCTCAATGGATGGATCAGCAGAGGAAATATCAAACGCACATGATGGAACTACAACAAGAGCAATATACCAAGATGTATGAAGCCATCAACAACTCAACTACTGAATATGAAAGATCCATGAATAAAGTAATACAAGAACAGTTTCAGTTGAGGAAAGAGCAAGCTCAACAAAGGGAGCTTCTTCAAAGAATGGATGACAGACAAGACAAGCTTTACAGAGAATTCAATGAAAACAGAATGTTCAAAGAGGCTAGACACAGAGATAGAATTGAGTATGATATGTGCACTCAAGAAAAACTCAGCTACATTTGTGGAACACTCCCAGTGCTCAACTCAAAAATCCAAACCTTCAATGAAGCACACAAAGTGTTGGAAGAACAAGAAATCTCAAGAGTGAAGTTCAACATTGAAAGGCTAAAAGATAAGATGGTGAGCTCAGGGATATGGAGAAAGATGGAGGAGGGATAAACAACAAAACAACAAGGAGAAATAAGAAGCAAGAAAAGGCAAGATCCAAAAGGCAAAGGAAAGGAACCCAAAGCTTAAAGGTGGTGAAGTTTCTTTTAGTATTACAATAAATAAAGAAGATGTATGTCTGAGACATGATATACCTTCTAAGATTTTTCTTTTATGCATTTTCATGTTTATGTTATGCATTTTCATACTTACATCATGTTTGAAATGTATGTTTGTCCTAAGTCCTTTTGTTTGATAATTGAATAAAAGATGAGATTTGAACAAGAACAGAGAGAAATCTAGCCTAGAAAGAATAAAGTTATCCTATAAAAAGTGCTAGTATACATGCCTTCCTTGTAAATAAATCAAGGCTCAAGAAATCAAGAAATGCCTGCTTATACAAGACTAGTTGGTCGAAGGTTACAAGACTCACAAAAAAAAAATTTGAAAAGCTAGGCATCAATGACCAAATTTGGATGTGTCTGTGGTGATTGATGTTAGGGGATATACTTGGGCTAGTAAATCCGAGGGGTGCTTCATCACCCGATAACTTGAGTTAACTAACTCGGGATTATCAATTGAAAACCCCGTTCAAGAGTAGCTCCATAACAGAACATTTAGCAACCCAAAGAGGTGCTGGACACCACTATCCAAAAAAAATTTCAAAGTTATATGCCTGTGATTGAATGTGTTAAGGAGAGAGGCTTGAGCTAGTAAATCTTTAAGAGTGTTTCAACACTTAACAACTTAAACCAACTGGTTTGGGATTGTTGATTGAAAGCTTATGCTAAAGAGCCGCCTTAAGACAAGATTTTTAGCTCAATTGAAGCAAAGAAAACTGAAAAAAAAAAAAAGCAAAATTTTTTAAGGATCATGTGCTAAGGTGTGAAAAAGGAGTCTAATAAAGCTAGCTAGTACTAAAGCAAGCATTTTGATAAAGAAGTGAATTAGCTTTGATCATTTGCATTGAACAAATGACTAAACAATTTAGGATGATAGAGTTCTTGAAAGAAGTTCCTTTCTGTTAAGATATTTTTGCATCTTAAAGTCTGTTATCAAATCTTTTTATCTCTTGCTTGAGGACAAGCAACATTTTAAGTTTGGTGTTGTGATGCATTCGCATATTTATCATTTTAACTAGTTAGTTTAGTTAGTTTTAGCTTAGTTTCATTCACTTTCTTTGAAATAAATGGGAAATTTTGTGAGTTTTTTTCTCCATGCATCCATGAACCAAGAACTAAGTGAAATTTGGCATAATTCATGCAAATGACTCAAGGAGTTTATATATAAGTTGATGTGAATGATTTCCTTGAAAATTATTGCATAAGATGGAAAAACTTTGAGGAAAATTCTTTGGTTTATGGTAGGTGATGGAGCAAGGAGGAACAAGCACGTTGGTGACTTGAAAACCAAATTGGCAACACCAAAATGTGTGCGCAGCAAGGAGGAAGAAGGGGCATTGTTGGCTGCGTGTTCAGCAACAACTCCAGCAACAACGCCCAACAAATCAAGCTGCCAGGGAGAAGAAGGCTTGGGCGTTGTTCCTGGCGTGCTTTGCCAATAACTTGGGCAACAACGCCAGGAAGCCACCAAAGAAGAGGCTTGGGCGTTGTTCCTAGCGTGTTTTGCCAATAACTTGGGCAACAACGCCAGGAAGCCACCAAGGAAGAAGAATGCACGTTGTTCCTGGCGTGTTTTGCCAATAACTTGGGCAACAACGCCAGGAAGCCACCAAGGAAGAAGGATGCACGTTGTTCCTGGCGTGTTTTGCCAATAACTTGGGCAACAACGCCAGAAAGCCACCAAAGAAGAAGGATGGGTGTTGTTGCTGGCGTTTTTTGCCAACAACTTGAGCAACAATGCCAGGAAGCCACCAGAGAAGAAGGATAGGCGTTGTTGCTGGCGTGTTTTGCCAACAACTTGGGCAACAACGCCAGGCAGCCTGACCTTGCCCTCTTCAATGGAACATAACTTGAGCTACAGAGATCCAATTGAGGTGCTTCGAGTTGCGTTGGGAAGTAGACATCAAGAGCTTTCCAACCATATATCATAGTCTATAGTGGAGCAAAAAAATTGAAGCTCAAACCAGAGGCAACTATGGGCATCAAAACTGAGTTCAAAAAGGCAAAAAGGGCCAAGTGCTTGGCAACAACTTGGGCTGGCAACGCCCAAGCACCAAGTTCCTAGCCCAGGAAGTTCTTGGGCACATTGCCAACGTGTATAAAGCTGGCGTGTTTACCAGTAACGCCAGACCATTGGGCCAGAAGCGAGAAGAATGAGCTCTGTTTCCTCTGTTTGGCAACACTTCCTACATTGAGCCAATATTCAACAAGGATAAAGCCCACATTGCTAGCCCAATTGAAGATCTCCAAATGAGTTTTAGGAGTAGTATAAATAGAGAAGGAGTTTGTACTTTAAGGGACTTTTACTTTTAGACACTTTTACTATTACACTAGCATTTTTACTACATCTCACCCGTCTTCTATTTTGTTTTTTTTGGCAACTTTGAATTTCAGTTTTAAAGGAATACTTCTTCTTCTTCTTCTTTATTCTTCTCTACACTTAGTTTAATTTTGATCTTTGAATTTCTTGTTGAGTTTAGAGCTATGATTCACTAAACCCTACCTTCATTAGGGGGAGGAGCTCTGTTTATTTGAATAGGTTGATAATTCTTCTTTTCCTTCTCAATTCAAGTGGTTCATCCAAGAGAAAACTCTTGTTCGTCAAAGATTCAACTACATTCGAGAGAAGGGTTGAATCTACATGAATTATATGGTGAACTTGAGAAAGGAGCCATGTAACTCATTTTAGAGTCATCCTTTCATGATTTCTTCGATCAATACACTTTGGGTTGGTATGTGAGATGTAACCTCCCTTAGTTGAGATTCTGGAAGTTGTGTGGCCTTGGATTAGAAATTGAACTTCACCTCTTCTCATGACCAATTAGATCACGAGAGTGACAATTGATTGTGTTGAAGAAAAATTGAATTGCCAAGAGATTGGGATCCAATTATTCACAATCCGCCATGGATCTATACCCATAATTGAGAAGGAATTGAGTAACATCAATTCATGACAATTTACATCTCTGATTCCTAATGATCTCTCCATCATTAATTCTTATCTCTTTTGTTCTTTAGTTCTTTGAGTACCCACTACCCAATTCCCTTCTATATTCTTGCAATTTATCATTCTTACCATTTACATTCTGTTTCTCTATTTCTTGCTATTTACTCTTCTGCTCTTTAAAATTCTACAATCTTTACTTTCTTGCAATTTATCTTTAATGTCATTTAAGTTTCTTGAAATTTAAGTTTTCATCATTTACTTTTAGTCATTTGATTTGCTTCCCTTATTTTAGTTCTTTAAATTTCTTGTCATTTAATTCCTTGCAATCTCTTTCAAGTGTTCAAATCTCAGGAATCAAAACAATGTTTGCTTGACTAAATTTACCATTTAACTAAAGTTGCTTAATCTACCAATCTCCGTGGGATCGACCTCACTCTTCGTGAGTTTTATTACTTGATACGATCCGGTATACTTGCCCGTTGCGCGTTAATATTCAAATTTTCGCTTATCACCCATACAACATGATAACAACCAGACTCCAAGCAAAAAGGGTGATAACTCATGATGGAAAGGGAAAATAAAGCGCAGCAATACTAATAGAAGCAATAGATAAATGAATATATACTCTAGTTATATCTATTCACCTAGAACTAAACAAACAAGAATGTTAGTTACTACCACTACTTAGGTAGAGGCGCTATCTACAAATTAGTGCCAAGTGGCAAACAAAAACCAAATATTCACACTATTCACATATTCACAACAACCAAAATTATAGCACTCATTTCACTTAAAGTGATTCCCCGGCAACGGCGTCAAAAACTTGACGTAGTGCAAACCGTCGGCTTCGAATTTTTCACAAATTGAGTTCCGTTGCAAGTATAGTCCAAGCCAACGGATAATGCTCACAGTCAAAGTTTGAATTCAAACAATGTCACAATTTAAAATCAATTCAATTCTGGGAGTTTCAATTCCCGGGTCGTCTCCCAAGGACACTTGAGACCAATGAGTGTGCAATCTTGGTTGTGAAGATCATGGGGTTTTCAATAAAGGGATAAACATATAAAGCAATAAAAGAACATGCAAAATTGTAATAAATGAACTAATAAAGGAATTAACGAAGTAACTATGCAATATAGACAAGTAAAGTGTAAAAGGAACTAACGTAAATATGTACGAAGGAATTGAAGCATAAAAGGTATCTTGGCTTGGAGTAAGCTAAGGGTCCTTTCCTTGTTGGAACCACAACTATGACAACTAGAATGGATCAATCTCACTAAACATGGGAAAAATGAGGCAAAGCTTGAAACCAAAAGCAACAAATGACCTCAATCAACAATAAAGACTCAAGAAAGCATGTAACAATCATCAATCATCAAATTCATCAACAAGAAATAGAAATTGCAAAAGGGAAGTAAAATTGAACTATAACTTGAAATATAAGAAAGAGTAAGAACAATGTAACCATAAAGAGTAGTAACAAAGAGATACTTACAATGGAAATTAGAAAAATCCAAGATCAAAATGAAAATGGCACTTGAACGTAAAAACCCTAGTATAAACCCTGGTAGAGATGATGAAAAACTTAAAGAAAAACTATACTAAAGCTATCTACTACTACAACTAAATTACCCTAATGTTATGCTATGATCTTCTCTTCATTTTCCCTTCCTTATGAGTTAAATGGCTTTAGAAATGGGCCTCCAAACCACCAAAATCGCGAGTCACATGAGATTTTAATGAAGGCATGTGCGGCCACCTGTGCGGATGCATGGTACGCGAATTGTTTGTTCCCCAGCAACGGCGCCAAAAAAACTTGGTGCGCGTAACATGATCTCAACACTTCTTCACAACTCCGCGTAACTAACCAGCAAGTGCACTAGGTCGTCCAAGTAATACCTTACGTGAGTAAGGGTCGATCCCACGGAGATTGTCGGCTTGAAGCAAGCTATGGTCATCCTTGTAAATCTTAGTCAGGCAGATTCAAATGGTTATGAGGTTTTGATAATTAAAATATAAATAAAATATAAAATAAGATAAAGTTACTTATGTAATTCATTGGTGGGAATTTCAGATAAGCGTCTGGAGAAATTGCATTAATTCATGAAGAACAGCAGAGCTCCACACCTTAATCTATGGGGTGTAGAAACTCCACCGTAGAAAATACATAAGTGAAAGGTCTAGGCATGGCCGTGAGGCCAGCCTCCATACGTGAACATACAAGTTCCAAATATGGTCGAAAAGACTCTCTAAAAACTCCAAACATAAATCACTAAAAGTAGTTTTTATACTAAACTAGTAACCAGGATTTACAGAAAATGAGTAACTAAGTGCATATAGTGCAGAAATCCACTTCCGGGGCCTACTTGGTGTGTGCTTGGGCTGAGCATTGAAGCTTTTTCGTGCATAGGCTGTTCCTGGAGTTAAACGCCAGCTTTGGTGCCAGTTTGGGCGTTTAACTCCAATTCTGGTGCCAGTTTGGGCGTTTTACGCCAAGATATTTTAGACTGACTTTGAACGCCAGTTTGGGACATCAAATCTCGGACAAAGTATGAACTATTATATATTGCTGGAAAGCCCAAGATGTCTACTTTCTAACGCAATTGAGACTGTACCAATTGGGCTTCTGTAGCTCCAGAAAATCCACTTCGAGTGCAGGAGGGTCAGAATCCAACAGCATCTGCAGTCCTTTTTCAGCCTCTGAATCAGATTTTTGCTCAGGTCCCTCAATTTCAGCCAGAAAATACCTGAAATCATAGAAAAACACACAAACTCATAGTAAAGTCTAGAAATGTGATTTTTGAATAAAAATAATAAAAATATAATAAAAGTAACTAAAACATACTAAAAACTATGTAAAAACAATGCCAAAAAGGGTATAAATTATCCGCTCATCACAACACCAAACTTAAATTGTTGCTTGTCCCCAAGCAACTGAAAACAAAATAGGATAAAAAAAAGAGAATATACAATGAATTCCAAACTTATCAATGAACTTAGTTCCAATTAGATGAGCGGGACTTGTAGCCTTTTTGCTTCTGAACAGTTTTTGCATCTCACTTTATCCTTTGAAGTTCAGAATGATTGGCTTCCATAGGAACTTAGAATTCAGATAGTGTTATTGATTCTCCTATTTCAGTATGTTGATTCTTGAACACAGCTACTTTATGAGTCTTGGCTGTGACCCTAAGCATTTTGTTTTCCAGTATTACCACCGGATACATAAATGCCACAGACACATAACTGGGTGAACCTTTTCAGATTGTGACTCAGCTTTGCTAGAGTCCCCAGTTAGAGGTGTCCAGAGCTCTTAAGCACACTCTTTTTGCTTTGGACCACGACTTTAACCGTTCAGTCTCAAGCTTTTCACTTGACACCTTCACGCCACAAGCACATGGTTAGGGACAACTTGGTTTAGCCGCTTAGGACAGGATTTTATTCCTATGGGCCCTCCTATCCATTAATGCTCAAAGCCTTGGATCCTTTTTACCCTTGTCTTTTGGTTTAAAGGGCTATTGGCTTTTTCTGCTTGCTTTTTCTTTTTCTTTATTTTTTTTTGCCATTTTTTTCGCATTTTTTTTGCAAGCTTTTCAATGCTTTTTCTTACTTCAAGAATCAAATAATTTTTCAGATTATCAATTAACATTTCTCCTTTTTCATCATTCTTTCAAGAGCCAACAATTTTAACATTCATAAACAACAAATTCAAAAATATGCACTGTTCAAGCATTCATTCAGAAAACAAAAAGTGTTGCCACCACATTAAAATAATTAGATTATTTTCAAGATGTAATTCGAAATTCATGTACTTCTTTTTCTTTTTCAGAAAATATTTTTTTCATTTAAAAAAGTGAAGAATTCATAGGATATTCATAACTTTAAGAGATAGACACTATATAACAACCTGAATTTTTAAAATTAAATTTTATACTTTAAATTAAAAAAAAATAAAATAAAATTTAATTTAATTATAACTTATTCTATTATTTTAAATTATCTATTAGAAACTATATTAATATTTACCATCTAAATTGATTATTATTATTATCACTATTATTATTATTATTACTTAAGTTTCTATTGGGCCGAAGCCACTAGGAAACTAAAGGAAAAGAAATGAAAACTTGCTATATATATCTTACCGTGGATCACATTTTATTTGCATTAGTTTAATTATAATCATTCATATATATGAATAACCATATGTGTATATATATCTGTGCATATATATGAACGTGGCATGAAGGAATATACACATGTGTATATATATGAAAAACTAAGACACCTAATCTAATATCACATTTAATCATCATCACCCAGCTTCCTTTGCTTCCATTTTTTACTTTCACTAACTGTGAGAGTGAGAGACTGAAGCTGCATGAAGAAAACCATAAACCTTACGAGTTTCTAACTTCAATTTCTTGAGATCCGTAACTCCAACAAAAAATCTAATCCGATAAAAGTGTTCGTATCTTTTTCCTCTACACGTTGGCATATCTTTTATTTGGTGAAAGCTGACGGTGACGTAGCTCCTCTTCCCCTTGGCACAGATGATTTCTGATATTTTCTTCTTCAGCAACTCGGTCAGAAAGCTTCTCCAGAGCTATCGTTGATTTTGATTTCATACAAAGGTAGGGGGTTTCATTTTTAAAATTACAAATTTTTAATTTAAGAATACCAAAAAGTTTATTGAGTAATTGCAAATAATTTACACATGTTTTGTGTGTCTAATTGATGAGAATTGGTTGTAATTGTGAGTATTGGTCAATTTGGTGGTGCTTGTTAAATTGCAATGTGATTTGAGTTTATGAATTGGGTTTGAATTGAGACTGTGTTTGATGCTGGAATTTATGGTTATGGAAGTGGATGGTAACTGATTTTGGTATTAGTATGATGGTGAATAGGTGCTGATGAAGGGCTGGTAAAAATATGCAAGAAGGTGATTTTGGTTAGTATTAAATGTTAAACGAGTATGGTCGGAGGGATTTGTAAAGTCTGAATGAAGAAATGAATTTCTTTTAATTTTCAAAAGCAAAAGATTTGAAACGGACTAATGTTATTGAAATAGAAAGAGGCTTAGTTTTAAAAGAAAATGATTTGATTCTATTTGATATTTTGAACGATGTGAATATTGAAAACGATTTATTACTTGGAAATATTTTGAAAAGGGTTTGAAAGATAATTAATGGAATCTCTGCCACAAGAGAGTAGAGAATAAAGATTAAAGAATATATTAACTAAAAGGATGACTGCCACAGGAGAGCAGATGTGACATTATTTGGGCCTTAGTCCCAAATGTAAAGTGGGGACGCCCAAACACTGAGAACTGTTTTCCAGATGTACGCTTATTGATTTGGAAAGTCACACTGTATGCGACCTAGCCGTACGACTTAAAGTCACACTGTATGCGGCCTAGCCGTACGACTTATAAGCACACTATATGCATCTGGAAAGCCATATCTGGGACTTGTGCCCGGGTAATGTCGGGAGCGGGTAGGCAACCGACACATGAGCTCATGGCTTGCATTAGGAATAGACATGCATCATGTTGTTTGCACATTTGTATTTAGTTGTGTTTGCTTGTATTACTTCTCTGTGATTGTGCTGTTTGACTTGTTTGTATGTTGGTTTGAATCCTTTACTTGTGCTGTTAGTTCACGGATATATTGAGGTGAGATGTTGTGGTTGAAAAATGAGTATGTGGCTGAGAGATGGTTAGTATGACTAATTTCGTGATTCAAATCTGTTTTGCATTTAGATATTTAGAGAAAAGTAATTATTTATCTAAAGTAAAAATAAAAGTATTTTTAAAGGTTTAACAAAATAGTTTTACTAAGTTAATTATTTGCATTAAATTCATTACTTTTACGGCATTCTCATTCCCTACTGAGAACGTGTGGTTTGTTCTCACCCCAAAATCTTCAACTCTTTCAGTGACACAGGGTCAAAGACTCAGCTTGAAGCCGTGGATGGTTATTAGTTTTATTTGAGTTAAGTTATGAGTTGAGTTGTTTTCATAGAGTTCCATCGCCTCTGTTAATTAGGAGTTTATTTTACCCATAGGGATAAGTAATGTTTTCGAGTTTTATATTGAATTTGTTTGAATGAAATTTATTATTAGAAATAACTATGTGATTACTATTACTTGAAGATCTTTGATATGTGGTTTTAATTAATAAAAACACATTTTCTAAAATTTTCTTAAAAACCGAAACGCGATATCGACGTAAAGGCTCAATATTAAATAGATAATAAATGAAAACAGGTTAGTAACCCCTTATTTTTGGTACGACCATGACGTGCTAAAGTGAGGGTGTTACACACTAGATACTAATGATCATGTAATAAAGGCACAAACATAAATAAAACATAAGGCATAGGAAACGAAAAACAGAAAATAAAGAACAAGGAAATTAAAGAACGGCTCCACCTTAGTGATGGCGGCTAGTTCTTCTTCTTGAAGATCTTATGGAGTGCTTTAGCTCCTCAATGTCTCTTCCTTGCCTTTGTTGCTCCTCCCTCATGGCTCTTTGGTCTTCTCTAGTTTCATGGAGGAGGAGGGAATGCTCTTGGTGCTCCATCCTTAGTTGTCCCATGTTGGAACTCAATCTCCTAAGGAGGTGTTGATTTGCTCCCAATAGTTTTGTGGAGGAAAATGCATCCCTTGAGGCATCTCAGGAATTTCATGATGAGGAACTTCCTCATGCTCTTGTTGAGGTCCATGAGTGGGCTCTCTTGTTTGCTCTATCCTTTTCTTAGTGATAGGCTTGTCATCTTCAATGAGGATATCTTCCTCTATGGCAATTCCAGCTGAATTGCATAAGTGACAAATTAGATGAGGGAAGGCTAACCTTGCCAGAGTGGAAGACTTGTCCGTCACCTTGTAGAGTTATAGGGATATGATCTCATGAACTTCTACTTCCTCTCCATTCATGATGCTATGGATCATGATAGCCCGGTCTATTGTAACTTCAGACCGATTGCTAGTATGAATGATAGAGCGTTGAATGAACTCCAACCATCCCCTAACCATGGGTTTGAGGTCAAGCCTTCTTAGTTGAACCGGCTTGCCTCTTGAATCTCTCTTCTATTGAGCGCCTTCCACACAAATGTCCCTAAGGACTTGGTCCAACCTTTGATCAAAGTTGACCCTTCTAGTGAAAGGGTGAGGATCTCCTTGCATCATTGGCAAGTTGAATGCTAACCTCACATTTTCCGGACTAAAATCCAAGTATTTTCCCCGAACCATTGTGAGCCAATTCTTTGGGTTCGGGTTCACACTTTGGTCATGGTTCTTAGTGATCCATGCATTGGCATAGAACTCTTGAACCATTAAGATCCCGACTTGTTAAATGGGGTTGGTGAGGATTTCCCAACCTCTTCTTTGAACTTCATGTCGGATCTCCGGATATTCACTCTTTTTGAGCTTAAAGGGGACCTCGGGGATCACCTTTTTCTTGGCCACAACTTCATAGAAATGGTCTTGATACACTTTTGAGATGAATCTCTCCATCTCCTATGACTCGGAGGTGGAAGCAATTGTCTTCCCTTTCCTCTTTCTAGAGGTTTCTCCGGCCTTAGGTGCCATTAGTGGTTATGGAAAAACAAAAAGCTTTAGCTTTTCCCACACTAAACTTAAAAGGTTTGCTCGTCCTCGAGCAAAAGAAGAAAGAAAGGAGTATAAGAAGAAGAAATAGAGGAGATGGAGGGAGGTGAGTGGTTCGGCCAAGGGGGAGAGAAGTGTTTGTGATGTGTGAAAGTGGAGGTAGTGAGGAGGGGTATTTATAGGGTAAGGGAGACAGGGTAGCCGTGTATGAGGGGTTGGGTTTGGGAGGGAAATGGTTTGAATTTGAATGGTGAGGTAGGTGGGGTTTAATGATGGATGGATGTGAATGGTGAAGAGGTTGTGGGGAAGAGGGTAGGATTTAATAGGTGAAGGGTATTTGGGGAAGAGGTTTTGATGGGATTGGTCAATGGTGTTTGGGGAAGAGTGTTATGGAAAGGTGTGAAGAGGAAAGAAGAAGAGGTGGAGTAGATGGGGATCCTGTGCAGATCCTGAGGTGTCAAGGAAATTGAGTCCCTGCACCATTCTGGCGTTCAAACGCCCATTCTGTGCCAATTCTGGCGTTTAACACCAGCTCTTCTACCTTTCCTGGCGTTAAACGCCACTCTGCTGCCCATTTCTGGCGTTAAACGCCAGCCAGATGCCCATTTCTAGCGTTTAACGCTAGCCAGATGCCAGTCAGCCCTGTCTGGCGTTAAACGCCCAGAGTGCTGCTCATTCTGGCGTTTAACGCCCAGAATGCTGCCAGACTGGGCGTTAAACGCCCATTCTGCTATCCTTACTGGCATTTAAACGCCAGTAAGCCTGTCCTCTAGGGTGTGCTATTTTTAATGCTGTTTTTTATTCTATTTTTGATTTTTCAGTTGTTTTTGTGACTTCACATGATCATCAACCTAACAAAATATAAAATAACAATGGAAAATAAATATAATTAAATAACATTGGGTTGCCTCCCAATAAGCGCTTCTTTAATGTCAATAGCTTGACAGTGAGCTCTGAGAGAGCTTCACAGAGACTCAGAGCTTGATGATGGCCTCCCAACACCAAACTTAGAAGTTGAGTGTGGGAGCTCTATTTGACTCTGTGTTGAGAGAAGCTTTTCATGCTTCCTCTCCATGGTTACAGAAGAAGATCCTTGAGCCTTAAACACAAGGTAGTCCTTATTCAATTGAAGGACTAACTCTCCTCTGTCCACATCAATCACAACTCTTACTGTGGCTAGGAAGGGTCTTCCAAGGATGATGGATTCATCTTCATCCTTCCCAGTGTCTAGGATTATGAAGTCAGCAGGGATGTACAGGTCTTCAACCTTCATTAAGACATCCTCTACAAGTCCATAAGCCTGTTTCTTTGAATTGTCTGCCATCTCTAGTGAGATTCTTGCAGCTTGTACCTCAAAGATCCCTAGTTTCTCCATTATAGAGAGGGGCATGAGGTTTATCCCTGACCCCAGGTCACACAGAGCCTTCTCAAAGGTCATGGTGCCTATGGTACAAGTTATTAAGAACTTTCCAAGATCCTGTTTCTTTTGAGGTAATTTCAGTTGAAGCAGATCATTTAGTTCATTGATGAGCAATGGGGGTTCATCCTCCCAAGTCTCATTACCAAATAACTTGGCATTAAACTTCATGATTGCTCCTAGATATTGAGCAACTTGCTCTTCAATAATATCTTCATCCTCTTCAGAGGAAGAATACTCATCAGAGCTCATGAATGGAAACAGTAAGTTTAGTGGAATCTCTATGGTCTCTATATGAGTCTCAGATTCCTTTGGTTCTTCATTAGGGAACTCCTTGGAGGCCAGTGGATGTCCATTGAGGTCTTCCTCACTGGAAATCACTGCCTTTCCCCCATCTACAGGTTCGGCCATGTGGGACGTGTTTATGGCCTTGCACTCTCTTTTTGGATTCTCTTCTGTATTGCTTGGGAGAGTACTGGGAGGGAGTTCAATAACTTTCTTACTCAGCTGATCCACTTGTGCCTCCAAATTTCTAATGGAGGACCTTGCTTCAGTCATGAAGCTGAAAGTGGTCTTAGATAGATCAGAGACTACAGTTGCTAAGTCAGAGTGGCTCTGCTTAGAATTCTCTGTCTGTTGCTGAGAAGATGATAGAAATGGTTTGCTATTACCAAACCTGTTTCTTCCACCATTATTATTATTGAAGCCTTGATTAGGCTTCTGTTGATCCTTCCATGAGAGATTAGGATGATTCCTCCATGAAGGATTGTAAGTGTTTCCATAGGAATCTCCCATGTAATTCACTTCTTCCATTCTAGGGTTCTCAGGGTCATAGGCTTCTTCTTCAGAGGAAGCTTCCTTAGTACTGCCTGATGCAGCTTGCATTCCAGACAGACTCTGAGAAATCATATTGACTTGATGAGTCAATATTTTGTTCTGAGCCAATATGGCTGATAGTGAAGATTTGTTGTCGGTCTAGATTTTCTTCCTAAAGAAAGGAATTACTTCGTTGTAAGCATAGCTCCAAACCAACAAACAACTCTCACATCAAATTAAAATATGGTTTTGTCACATGTACAAACCCCAATGAAAATTAAGCGAAGTATTTGAACTCTGGGTCGTCTCACAAGGAATTACAATGAAATGCTCAATTATTGGCTATGAAGAACAAGGGGGGTTTGGTTGATAGAAGGGGCAATAAAATAAATGACAAAAAAAGTAAAGAGAGTAATTAAAGAAAGCAATTAATAAAGAGAGACATTCATGGCAAAGAATTGAGAATATAGGCTTTTTATCCCAGTCATACAATGATTAATTCATCTTATTTAGTCAACTCCAGCACATGGAAGAAGGTATCATGTCATCTTCTCAAAGGGAGAATGTCAAACAAGACTAATCAATCATATCACAATAATAAACTAGAATCTATCTTATTACATCATCCTCGAAGATGGAAGAAGGTATTATATTATCTTCACACTCGAAGAAAGTCTAACAAGACTAGCTAATCTCAATCCAAAAGTCCTAATCAACTCACTAATTGAATTAGCAAAAGATTAGCGTCATTAAAAATGATATTAACTAACAACTCTAGATCACCAATGTAAATTGGGTATTAATGACTCAAGATTGCCAATTACTCTTCCCAAACCAAGAATGCTCAAAGTCTACTCTAAAGTCCAACTAAGCATTTTGTCAAACACTTGGTGGGTACAAATGGAAAGCATGGTAAAAGTACAAGAATAATAAATCTACCAACTATCAATTTCAAGAAAAGTAAATTCACAACTCAAATCAACGATTAAAAGAACATCAAACATAAATTTCATAAAAGAGATCCAAATCCATCAAGAGTGCATCATCACAAAAGAAACATAAAAGAGAAATTAACATGAGGACTAAGAGAATCAAGTAGTAGAAACAAGAAATCATAAAAGAAACAAGATGAAAAGATGAGATTGAACCTAGATCTAAAAGAGATTAACCTAACCTAATTCTAGAGAGAAGAGGGAGCTTTTCTCTCTAGAAACTAACCTACATGATGCTAATGCTAGAAAAAATTGCTCCCCGCTTGCCCAAGCTTGAATTCTTCATGAAATAGCATTAGAAATGAGTTGGGTTGGGCCCAAAGTGCTTCAGAAATCGCCCCCAGCGATTTCATCTTTAGTGGGCCACGTGCAGCATCAGTGCGCACGCATACATCGGTACATGGTGCGTGCGCGCCCCTAAACGCGAAGTAACATATAACAAATTTTATATCATTTCGAAGCCCCGGATGTTAGCTTTCCAACACAACTGGAACTGCCTTATTTGGACCTCTGTAGCTCAGGTTATGACCGATTGAGTGCGAAGAGGTCAAGCTTGATAGCTTTACGGTTCCTTCATTTCTTCATGAGTTCTCCCACTTTGCATGCTTTTTCTTCATTCCTTCAATCCAATCTTTGCCTTCTAACCTGAAACCACTTAACAAACATATCAAGGCATCGAATGGAAAATAAGTGGTTATATGATGCAACCACATATTTGGGCTCAAAACTCACATGCTTGTGTTCTTAGCTCAAAAACCATGTTCCAAAATAAATTCTTCAAGCAAGTTCAACAAGAAATTTTTTTTTTTTGAATTGGTAGGGTGCCCTAAAAATAATTTTTCTTGGAAAAGAAATCATCACCCTAACCAAGTAGTCCTAACATAAAAAGAAATGGTGAAATATATACAAATTCTAACTAACATGCAACCTATCATGCAATGCAACAACTAGCTAACCAAAGAAAATTAAGAATTGGTGTTGAAAAAGGAAG
This sequence comes from Arachis ipaensis, assembly GCF_059453495.1. Taxonomy (NCBI): domain Eukaryota; kingdom Viridiplantae; phylum Streptophyta; class Magnoliopsida; order Fabales; family Fabaceae; genus Arachis; species Arachis ipaensis. Next base: position 76,523,390 of record NC_142436.1, read on the forward strand.
TTGTTACCCATGGAGGTCGGTCGGACGACCTCCCCACACTTAGAAATTTGCACCGTCCTCGGTGCATGCAAAGAAAAGCAAGGTGGACGGGTAGTTACAATTGATGAGCTCCTTCAAAAGGTTGTGCGGGTGAACTTGTTTGTTGCCCCATTAGAATCTTTTCCATCCTTTTTCTTCTTGGTGGCCAACCTAAGAGGAGAGAAAAAGAAAGAAAATTAAGCCTACAATAAAGATAGTAAAGCAAGTAAAACAAAGGCGGGGCTAATGCCAAATAAGAGTAAGGTTCTCACTACATGTTAGCTACGCATGTAAGTGAGAGAGCAATATAGGCAAAGGCATATCAATTAATACTTGATGCAAAAGGAAAGTCAAAGCATAGGCAAATGACATGAAAAGCATGTTGCATCAAGCTTAATCAACAATTGACACAAACAAGATTAGTGATAAGCATGAGAGCATTTGGTCCCATCCTAACTCAATGATGATAAGGTACAAAAACAAGGGATCATGAGTCAGGAAGGACTAAAGCACTAATCTTGTGTGTAGAGCAAATATTACAATTAATGCCAAACAAGTCACGAAGCACCAAGAGTAACCAAGAAATTCTCAACAATTGAGTAAAAAAATTCAACACCATTATTAAAATAAGAAACTTAGGAAAGAAAATAAGAATAGGCTATAAAAACAAAATTAAAATGCAATAAAAGAAAATGGAAGAAAAAAAATTTTTTTTGCCGGCGCGAATGCGCACAGTGCGCGGGCGCGTGTCTGGTGAAGGTGGCGATCGGCGTGGACGCGTGAAGTGCACCTGCGCGTCAGTCGCGGGCACGAAATAGGCACAAAATTGGCATAGCTTTCTGGTTTTTGTACCAGAGGGGTAGGTGGCGCTATCGGCGCGCACGCGCACAGCGTGCGTACGTGCGCATTGCGCAATTAGCATCAAGGATGCGTACGCACCAGGGGCGCGCATGCGCGGGTGGTTTGTGCCTCAGGCATGGTGCTGGCGCAGTGTAGGCGCAACTCTCGGGTCAATGTATGGAGGGATGAATTTTTGCATCCACGTGTACGCGTACATGGCGTGTCTGCGTGGATGGGTGAAAATGCTTAATGCACACGTACGCGTGCAGTGCGCGTACGCGCAGATGGTTCTCTGTTTTTCAAAATTTTTCTATGTTTTTGCACCAATCCAAGCATTCCGAACCTCCAAATAGCTACCAAAACACCTTCAAACCTTATTTAACATACTAAACTACCAACTTAACAAGACATGAAATTAAACTAATTACCAATATGTACAAAAGAGAAAGATGAAAAGAATTTACCATGGTGGGGTGTCTCCCACCTAGCACTTTTGTTTATTGTCCTTAAGTTGGACTTATGGGGAGCTCCTCTTAAGGTGGCTTGTGCTTGAAGCTATCCTTAAACATTCACCAATGCTTGAATCTCCAATAAGCTTTATTCTTCAAAGATGATAACTCCAAGCCTTGATGGAGTTCTACACAAGCCATGGGCTCCCAAATTTGATTCTCCTTGTGCGATCCAGGATCCCACACTTTGTTTTGACACCCATCTTTAAATTGATCATCATGATTCCAATTGGGTGGCATGACCTTAGAATTATCAATTAAGCACCCAAACATTCTCCTAGACCCATGCAATTTGGTTCTACACCAACCATTGCGATTCAACTTCGAGCATGCATCCATTATGAACTTAGAGTGATGTTTCCAACCACTACACAACTCTCTCTTACTCTTAACTCCACAAAGAGCTCTAAGTTGACCATCATTTTCAATCAAACTATATTCAAGTGGGAAAGTAAAGATTAGAGATAAGAATTTTACCCACTTGAATGTTGTGTAGGATGGTGACTTAGGAAGGGGGACCTCCCCACACGTAGCCAATGCGAGGTCTACACCCTTGTGCTCCTTCTTGACTACCTCCACCTCTTTGGAAGCTTCTTCAACTTCAATTTCTTGCTCACCAACTTCTTCTATACACCATTTATTGCTCAAACCATGTGTCGGAGGTTGTGCACGGTCCTCCTTGTCATCAATTTCATAGCACAATGAGGGAGATTCATCAATTCCAAAAGACTCATTAGTTGGTTTGGAATCATCTTCAATGATGGAGCTTGCTTCTTGCTCAATCTCCTCCTCTTAGTGGATTCCTTCCAATTCAATCTCTTTTTCATTGCTTACCAAGGGTATGGGAGGTGAGGTATCTTCTTCCTGACCCTCTATGTCAAACCCAATTAGAGAGGATTCAATTGTACATAAGAATTCTTCAATGATTGAATCCATCTCTTGGTCAACCTCTTCAAAGGCTTCAACCACTTCCTCTTGGTGGCTCTCTTCCAATTTAATCTCTTCTTCATTGCTAACTAAGGGCATGAGAGGTTGTTCATCTTCTTCTTTGACCTAAATTTCAAGCCCAATGGGAGAGGATTCAATTATAGATAGGAACTCCTCATTGATTGAATCCATCCTTGATCAATGACGAAGGGTTTTTCTATCGGTAAAGAAATTCACAAATATAATCACGTTGCAAGTATAGCTTCTAAACCAACAGAAAATCCTTTCGTACAAACGTTTGGTTGTCACAAGTAACAAACCCAATAAAATTTATAAACTGAAGTATTCAAACCTCGGGTCATCTTCTCAAGAAACTGCAGGGAGGTGTTCTTATTATTAGTTATGGAGAACAGTGTTTTTGGGTTTTAAAAGGTTTGAACAAAGAAAATAAATTGTAAGAATTAATAAATTAATATCTAATAAAACTCTTGGCAAGGTATGAAAATTCGGAAGTCCTATCCTAGTTATCCTTATCGATGGTGATGAGAATTGAGTTTTAATCCCACTTAGTTAACCTTTACTAAAGTAAGGGAAAGTCAAATGGACTAATTAGTTAGATCCTCAAGTCCTAGCCAACTCCTAAGAAAGGACTAGAGTTAGGGGAATTCAATTCAATTAGCAGAAATAACAATTAACAATCACGATAAGTTTTGATAACTCAAGAGTATCCAGTTAATCAATTAAAGCCGAGAATATAAAAAGCTAAATAAGAATCATAAATCTGAAATACCTCAATTTATATTAAATAAAGAAAATCCTAACATGAATGGTTTATAAGCCAATTTGGCAACATAAGTAATTAAATAAAAGCATTAGAGTATCTGAAAGTAAAAGAGAAATATAAAGGAAAAGGAATATTGAACCTGAGAAAGAGCTGAAATCCTAAATCCTTTAAGAGGAATCCTAATCCTAAAACCTAAGAGAGAGGAGAGAACCTCTCCCTCTAAAAACTACATCTAAAATATGAAAAGTGAATCTATGATATCTCCTCTGATTCCTCCATTCTCTGGCTTATATTCTGTGTTTCTGGATTTAGAATTGGGCCGAAAAAGGGTCCAGAAATCGCTGGGGGCGTTTTCTGCAGATTCTGGTGCGTGGCGTCTGTCACGCGTCCGCGTGGGTCACGCGGTCACGTCATCTGGGAGTTTTCCTTGTCACGCGTTCGCTTCGGTCACGCGTACGCATCATTTGCGTTCTGCTCAAGGCACGTGTCTGCGTCAGTCACGCGTTCGCGTCGATGCCTTTTCGCGCTAGGCACGCGGCCGCATTGTCCATGCGTTCACGTCGCTTCCAGTTTCTTCAAAAACTCCATTTTGTGCTTTCCTTCCATTTTTGTATATTTCTTTTCTATCCTTTAAGTCATTCCTGCCCTATAAAGCCTGAAAGCACTCAACATACAAATTACGGCATCGAATGGTAATAAAAGATGATTAATTTTAATATTTCTAAAGCATGGGAAACATGTTTTTTCACATATATCACATAATAAGGAAGGGAAAGTAAAACCATGTAATTTTCATGAATAAGTGGGTGAGGGATTGAATAAATCACTTGAATTGGGCACAAAATATATTATAAAATATGGGTTTATCAACCTCCCCACACTTAAACAATAGCATGTCCTCATGCTAAATCCAAGATAAAGAATAAGGTAAGGTGGTGGAATCTCATGCAATGCATTCTATTCTAAATGCAACTACCTAAATGAATCATACAATTCTAATTTTTATTCACTTGTATATAAAACTTACATGTAGTTAAATTAATTCATATTCTCAAGGAATCATGTATGCATAGCCAAACCCTAGATAATGTTAAAGCATTTTTATAATTGAGATGGGCAAAAGTATTTCACAAACTTGCAAGACAATTAACACTTAAGCAGAGATATATGGTGATGAGCTATTGAACCCTCACTGGATTTTGTGTTTACTCTCTAGTCACTCAGTGTTTATTGGGTTATTCACTCTATTCTTTTTCTATCCTTGCTTTCTAAAACTTTGTTCTTCATCTAACCAATCAACAAATATGGAATATAGACATACAAAAATCATGAGGTCTTTTTCAAGGTTGTAATGGGGCCAAGGTAAAGGTAAGGGTATATGTATAAGGCTAAGTGAGCTAATAAGTGAGTCCTTGATTAGTCTAAGATCTCACCTAACATACATACTTTATATAATTTTGAAGTTCCTTTATCTATTTACCCAACTTTTCCCACTTTGTATTACAAGCTCATGCATTAAATTTAATTTTGTCCCATGTGCATTGATTTTTATTTTGCATTTGGGGAATTTTTTTAGATATCCCCTTATCTAAATACTGAAAATAAAAAGTTTATTTATTTATTTATTTATTTTTTTTAAATCTATGCACATGGTAATTCAATTGTTTTGATTTCTCATGAGCATGCTTCCCAAATTTTGTTTTTGAAACAACTTATTCTATTTAAATTCCTACTTTGTTTCTATCATCCCATGTTCCCATAAAATTCCCTACTCTTAAATTGTATACAATATCTATCTTAAGCTAACCAAGGATTCAACCTGGGATTTTTCATTTTGTTTTTCTGCTTAAGGCTAGTAATGTGGTTATAGAACAAGAGGGGATTAAAAAGCTCAAGGGGGCTAACAAGGGTGATGTAAAAGGTAGGCTAATTTGGGATAAGTGAGGAAAAATTCAAATGATGGCCTCAATCATCTCTTGGTATGTATCTATATTCTTTATTGGACATATAGATTAAAACAAAGTAAAGAACATCAGAATGAAAAAGAAGGGCAAAACACACAGGAATGAAATTTATGGTTTGAATGTAACCATACAGTTAAGCTCAAAACTCACAGGCTGTGTGTTCTCCAGCTCAAAAATCATATATCAGTTATGTATGTCATGCAAGTAGAAATCAAGAGTTCCCATTATTCTCAATGTAAATATTAGGGTGGCTTTTAAAATCTTAGTGTTCCTCTTTGATAAAATGTTGTTAACTAACTAACATGTAATGCTATATACACAAGGTGTGTGGATGTATCATTCTGTTAAAGTCTCTAGTTTACTTCCTTTTATTTTTAATTAAACCAAACTATTATATGCTAAAAGGGTAAACTATACTAATTAATCCACATATTCTATAACTAATAAGTTTAGAATTACAAACTAAGCTAAATGTCTAAGATATAAACTAAAGTGCAAAATGCGGAAATAAAGTAGAAATACAGTAAAAGAACAATGTATAAGTACTGAAAAATAAAAATAAAAATAAAGATAAAAATATAGAAAAATAAACAAAATAAGATAAAAAAAAGAGTCTGTAGTGGTTTACCAAAAAGATAGGCCAGGGATGGCAACCTCCCCACACTTAAAATATAGCATCGTCCTCGATACTCACTCAAGTTGGGTGTGAAGAAGTGCCATCACCGGAAGGATGGGCTGCTGGTGTCTCTGTGGAAGCCTGAAGGTCTGCAGACTGGATAAGTGTAGGAGGATCTGGCTGCTGCAGTGGAGGTGCTGACTATAGAGGAATCTCTGGGTCTGCGGCCTAGATCTAGTGTGGCTCCACATGCTGTGGCACAGCCTGCTCTGGTCCTGCCTGCTCAGCCTCTCTCTGTGCATGTGTCTCCTCTTCATGCTCGTCTGCCTCCTCCTCAGATGGCTCTGATGGTGTGTCAGGCTCGGAGGGGATGTCGCCGCCGGATTGGATCATCAACTTGAGGTGCTCATAGCGTTGCTTGTTGCGATGCTCAGATCTCTCATATCGCCGCTGGTTGCGGCGCTCCATCTGGTCCAGCTGCTGAAATAGGCGGTGCACGAGGTGGTAAATGGGCTCTGAGGCAGGCAGGGGTGCAGTAGTAGTAGCTGGTGCAGCAGTGGAGGAAGAGGGGACAGCTGAAGGTGTGGCTGTCTCATCAGAAGCGGTGAGGAATGGGGTCTGTAACCTAAAGCCTGGAACTTCCTGCTGTGAGAAATGATCTTCTTGCAGTCTGCAACAGTCAACTTCGCATCAGCCAGCTCCCAAGGCACGTCAGCTCGGCGGCCTAGCTGGGTGATCAGATAAGGGAAAGGAAGGGTGCCTCTGACATGGGCCCTGGCCATGTAATACTGGATGAAACGTGGAAGATACAGGTCCTTACCCTCCATCACACACCAGATGAGGGTGATCATCGCAGCGGGCAGCTCGGTCTCATGAGTGCTCGACATCACATAGTTGCTCAGAATCTGGTGCCAGAGCCGAGCTTATCATTCAGGTAAATCAGTTTGATTCCCTTAGGCATCACTGTGTTCTTTTCCATGACCCATGGGACAGTAGGATCAAGGGCTATTCTCTACTTGACAGCATCCCAGTCAAATCTCATAAAGCGCATATCCTCTTCAGCCTTTTAGTAACCGTCGGGCTGATCTGACTTAGGCTGAAGGTGGAGGATGTCCTCAATGGCTTCCTTAGTGACCAAAATTTGTTTCCCTATGAGGTGCACGGCATCCAGGGAGGTCTTGAAATAGTTGCAGTAAAACTTTCTGACCCAGGAAGCATTGACCTCTGTCAAGTTTCTTTCCAAGAAGAACCAGCTTTTCTGTTTTATCTGTTCGGAGGTGTACTGCTGTAGTTCTTCTGGAATTTTCAGAGTTCTTTTCAGGTACAGGTTTCTAGAAGTGACAAACACTGGATACTTAAGCTCACAGTATCTGTTCGCAAATTTAATTAGGTCTGTGGCAGTGAGGAGCTGGTCAGCCTTCTCCTGTGGGGTAAAGTACTTTTCCCACCAGGAGTCATCATGCAAAATGTCCAGGATGGACATAGAGGATTCACCTATTTTCCTTTTACCAGTGGTTGCTTTGCCTTTTCCTTTGCGTTGAGGGTCAGACATCCTGAAAAGCAGAAATTGCAGGATATAATTAAAGAACAAAAGCAGGAAAACAGGTAGGCAAATAGGATTTATATCAATTTAAGCATAAAGGCAAACGAGCAGTAGAATTATGAAATGAGTTAAATATATGTACATTTTGGACTGTATGTGAGTTAAAAAATCAGAGATGAAAAATCACAATCCAAAATATAATATAGGTAGAATTCATGTTAATTAGGAAAAACAATAATCATGCCTTGAGTTAGAAAGTTAAAGTAGTTAGTTAAAAGGCAAAAAGAGAAGTTAGAGAGTTAAAAGTGGGTAATAGGTGAAAAGGAAGTTAGAAAGTGAAGGCAGTGAGTTAGTAAAAAGGAAGTTAAAGTAAGTGGCATGATAAATGTTTCCTAGGTAACACCAAATTCACAAATTTAAAGAATAATCAACTCATAATCAAGCAAAAATATCAGGTTACTGATGATAATTCAGAAGGATAGAAAAGTTGCAAAATTAACATGAAATCATCAATGGTGCAAGTTATTAATTAGGGGATCAAAAGGAATAAGAATGCTAGCCCGGGCAGTCATGAATTGGTTTGGTTGTAGCTAGGTAAGGAAAAATATGAAATTTCCAAACTCAATACATGAAAATAATTTGCAGAAAATTAGGTAGCATTCCAGCTAAAATTGGGTGTTCCCGAGTAATAAACAGCGAGAAAAATAGTTCATATGAAAAAAGAAATATTGCTGCAAAGAGTCACAAACAGTAGGAACAGTAAAGAACAGTCTTAACAGCAGCATGAAACATGAAAGAACAGCATATGAATAGTATGAGCATCACAGCAAAATCAGAATTGCGAAATAGATAAAACAAGTAGCAAGAACAGCCCAATTATCAGGCCTAAATCCACTAACCACATCCTAGCTACCTAACCACCTAAAATCTACTACAAACATGCATCTCTAACTAGCCTAAGTCGAAAATAATCTGAAAAATAAGCAAATAACTACAAGTGATAGAGAAATTGGCGTTCGGCAGAACCTGGTATGTGTATGAACAGAGGTGAGGGCAGAGAGATGGTGGTGGTGACGCGGCGGCGCTGGGAGGGGGCACGGTGACGCGGTGGTGGAGTAGGGGCAGTGGCAGGGATTGGGGTTTGTGGTGTTGGGTCAGGGTTGGGCGAGGGTTGTGGGTTGGAGGGGGGTTATGATGGTGGGAGGTGGCGTGGTGGTTGTGGCTGGCCATGGTGGTGGGGGGGCAGCGGTGGTTGAGGGAAGAAGAGAGAGAAGAAGGAGAGGGAAGGAAGAAGGAGGGGGAAGCAGGGCGTCGGCGGTCAGGGTGGTGCAGCGGTCAGGTCTGACGGGGTGGTCAGAATGGTGGCTGGGAGTGGTGGTGGTTGGGTGGGGAGAAGAGAGAGGGCAGAGGAGGAGGTTGGGAGGGAGAATGGTGACGCGGGAGGGGGGCTAGGGTTTCGCGTGGTTGGGGTTAGTGTTTTGAATCCACGCAAACGCGTAGAGCATGCGATCGCGTGACTAGGGTGAAATGGGATTGACGCAGTTGCATGATTGACGCGATCGCGTGGGTTGGGTAAAAGATAGATGATGCAAACGCGTGAGGCACGCGACCGCGTCGCTAAAAGTTGTGCTAGACGCACACTTCCAGCGTCGTTTCAGCGCAACTCTCTGTCTTCATTTAGGGGGCCATAATATCCACGCGACGTGGACGTGTCGCTCATGCTTTTGCGTGGGATGAGTGTTTTGCAAGTGACGCGTTCGCGTCAGGGACGCGAACGCGTGGGCCGTTTTGTGCTAAACACACACCAGTCGCATGATTCCAGCCCAGATTTCTGGGCGGTGGATCTTTACGCCGATTTCTAGGTCACGCGTTCGCATAAGTGACACGGATGCGTGGGAGGTATTTTTTCGCAACTGACGTGAACGCATTAGCGACGCGGTCACGTGGAACAATTTGTGCCAAAGGCACGCCTCCAGCCACGCTTTCGCGTGACTTTCTGTTCACTTTCCTTTTCTTCCTAATGCACTTGTGACGCGGACGCGTCGCGTGCAAATTTTTTTTTTATGCAATTATGTAGTATGCAATATGCAGTGCTAATGTAGATGCCATGAATAATTCCAGGTTCAATGAAAAATAAAATAACATAAAAACGAACACAACAAAATAAAATTGAAACAGGAACGATCATACCATGGTGGGTTGTCTCCCACCTAGCATTTTTAGTTAAAGTCCTTAAGTTGGACATTGATGAGCTTCCTGTTATGGTGACTTATGCTTGAATTCATCCAGAAATCTCCACCGATGTTTGGAATGCCAATAGCCTCCAGGGTCCCAAACTAGGCATGTAAAGCTTCTGAGCAGCTTTAAACAGATTCTCAGGCTCCCGGGGTGTCGAATGTCAGAATAGATTCCAGGATCCCAAACTTTTCTTTTAAATCCGCCTTTGTCTTGATCTATATTCTTCCATCTGGGCGGTTTAGAAATTGTATTCTCACCAAGATGACCAAACGCCTTCCGAGACCCATTCGATTGAACTTGATACCAATCCGTGCACTTCGAATTAAAGCGTGGAACCTTATTGAATCTTGCACACCAGCTCTGAGTACGAGCCATTTCCTTCTTACTCTTAAAGCCACAGAGAGCTCTAAGCTGACCATCTGTTTCAAGCAAACCATATTCAAGTGAAAAAGTAAAGATAAAGGTTAAGGATTGTACCCACTTGAAGCTTGTATTAGGTGGTAATGGCCTTGGGATAGGTGTTTCCAGTGGTTCTGTAAGCTTTACTCCCTTGTATTCTTCTGTGAATTCCCCCACTTCCTTGCAAAATTTTTCAACTGCAACTGCGTCCTAATCAAAGTCTTCTATGTCTTCCTCGTCACTCAAGTCATACGTTGGAGGTTAAGAGAAATCTACCTCGACATCATCTTCGTATTCACTTGGATAAGGTTCTTCAGGCTCAAGGAGTTCAGTTGCGGATGTGAGTTTGTGACTAGGAAAGCTTAATTTATGATCATCACTGCCTATGGGATCAACTTCTTGGTCTGTTCCGTCCAATTTTTCACAAGGTATATGCTTTGGAGGTTGTGCACTATCGTCCTTGACATCAAATTCGAACTTCTCGGTGGAAACCTTTACAGTTCTCGATTCCCATGGAGGTTCAGCATCTCCTAAATCTTCAACCACCTCTTCCTCTACAACTATTATGGCTTTCTCCACTTGTTCCAATACAAAGCCATGCTCCTCATTGTCCACCGAAGTTTCTAGTGTCTCCTTCATGCTTCGCTCTTCTTTTGATTCTCCACATGTAGCCATGAGAGTACTTTGAGTGCTCAGATGTTGGGAAGCTAATTTATTTACTACCACGGTCAAGGCAGTAGTGAGTTCTAGTATGTTGATAAACCACTATTTTATGGTTTATCTTGTGCTCAATTGAGTGGATTTTATCAATCTTTCATACACTTATTTATATGATTTGCATGAGTTTACGTTTTCCTTCCTGATTTTGTGCTATGATTGAAAACATGCTTCTTTGGTCTTAATTTTGATATGTTTAATCCACTCTTATTACCATTCGATGCCTTGATATGTGTGTTAAGTGTTTTCAGAGATTACAGGGCAGGACTGGCTTAGAGGATGGAAAGGAAGCATGCAAAAGTGGAAGGAATACAAGAAACTGAAGGAACTGCTAAAGCTATCTAGCCTAACCTCTTGGTACTAAATCGACCATAACTTGAGCTACAGAGGTCCAAATGAGATGGTTCTAGTTGCGTTGGAAAGCTAACATTCAGGGCTTCACAACGATATGTAATTTTCCATAGCTGCCCTGACGCCAGATGATGCGAATGCGTGGATCACGCGGACGCGTGACTTGGCAAAAATGCAATCCACGCAAACGCGTGGACGACGCCTCCGCGTCACTTTGCCGCGACCTGAACGTAACAGAAATCACTGGGGGCGATTTCTGGGCTGTTTCTGACCCAGTTTTCAGCCCAGAAAGCACAGATTAGAGGCTATAAAGTGGGAAAATGCATCCATTCATTAACACGTCTTCCATTTTTCACTTTTCATAAATTTAGATGTAGTTTTTAGAGAGAGAGAGAGGTTCTCTCCTCTCTCTTAGGATTTAGGATTAGGATTCCTCTTAAAGGAATTAGGATCTCTTATTATTTCAACTTTATTATTTCAACTTACAATTTCTTCCGAGTTCCAGGTTCAATGTCCTTTTTATTTATTTTATCAATTTAGCTTATGAACTCTTTATGTTTGGATTAATTTCCTTTTATTAAATGCAATTGAGGTATTTCAGATTTATGATTCTTATTTAGCTTTTTTATATTCTTGGCTTTAATTGATTAACTGGAGGCTCTTGAGTTATCAAACTTATCGTGATTGATTGTTATGTCTGCTAATTGAATTGAATTCCACCAACTCTAGTCTTTCCTTAAGAGTTGTTTAGGACTTGGGGATCTAACTAATTAGTCCACTTGACTTTCCCTTGCTTTTGTAAAGGTTAACTAAGTGGGATTAACTTCAATTCTCATAAGAATAACTAGGATAGGACTTCCGAATTTTCATACCTTGCCAAGAGTTTATTTTATAGTTATTTATTTATTTTACTTGTCATTTAAATTACTTGTTCCTTACTTTCAAAACCCAAAACACTGTTTTCCATAACTAATAATAAAAACACCTCCCTGCAATTCCTTGAGAAGACGACCCGAGGTTTGAATACTTCGGTTTATAAATTTTATTGGGTTTGTTACTTGTGACAACCAAAACGTTTGTAAGAAAGGATGATTGCTTGGTTTAGAAACTATACTTGCAACGGGAATTTATTCTGAATTCTAAACCGTCAAGCATCAGTTCTTCAAAATGGCACCGTTGCTGGGGAATTACAAACGTGTGCCTTATTATTGGTTATTGTAAATATTTGCTTTTAGCTTGTTTATTTGTTTTTATTTTCGTTTTTATTTTTGTTTTTTCATAAATTAAGAGGTTATTGGTTTTTATTTAGTTATTAAATTTTTTTTTTAAAATTTGTTCTTCGTGTTCATCTTGACCTTCAAGTTGTTCTTAGTTGCTCTCTTCATTTTGATCTAAAAATTTTAAGTTTGGTGTCATTTTATTATTTTTCTCTTTCCTCATTTAATTCAAAAATATCTTTTCTCTTTATTTTAATTGAATTTTCGAAATTTGCATAAAAAAAATTTTCAGATTTCTATTTTAAAATTTTTATCTTATCTTATCTTAGTTTTAATTTTCAAAATTCAAATCTTTTTCAAAAATCATATCTTTTTCAAAAATCTTATCTTATCTTATTTCAAAAATCAAATTTCAAATTTCAATATTTAAAATTCAAAAATTCAAAATCCAAATTTAAAATTTTAAATTTAAAATTTTAAAAAAATCAAACCTTTTTCAAAATTTAAATCTTTTTCAAATTTTCATCTTATATTGTTGACTTTTTCAAAATTCAAATTTCAAATTTTAAAAAATTCAAATTTAAAAATTTTCAAATTCAAAATTTAAATTTCAATAACCTTTTAATTTAAAATTGTTTTTATTTTCGTTTTTATTTTTTATTTGTTACTATGAACTCTCACCCCTTTTGCTATGAGTCTGGTTACAATTATGTTGCAGGAAGAGAAAATTACAATGAGAACAGGCATCAAGGTTGGAACAATCAAAGATGGGAGGAGCCACAAGGATTTGATCAACCCTCTTGGCAACAACCCCCTCCAATGCACTATAACCAACAACCATTCTGTGATGCATACCAAAATGATGACTATGGTGGACCCTCTTGTAGTTACCAACAAGTCCCGCCATATGCTTATGAACCCTCTCCTCAACATAAGTTTGGACCACCATACTTACAAGCCCCTTCCCACCATTCACCTCCATATGACCCTAACCCGTATCCACCATACCAACCACCTTATGAGCCAAATGAACCAGACACAGAACCACCCCCATTCCAAAATAACTACTCTCATGAACCACTACCTCAATATATAACATCTCCTTATCACTATCAAGATGAACCACCTTCCTACCATGAACCCTTTCTCCCAACAAATGAACCCTCCTATCCACCCCAAACCTCTATGGAGAAAGCACTTGCCGATCTAAACTCTACTATACAAGCTCTCGTTGCCCAAATCGGACCACCAAATACCTTCAACAATCAACCCTCAAGCTCTAGTGCACTTTCTTTTCAACCACAGAATGATCTCTCCATCCCATCACCACAATCCATGGAAGAGCACCCACATCCATCAATCCAAGAGCAACATGATCCAAATGATGCTATTGACATGGAACAAGAGAGAAGGGATCATCTTCGCGAATCCATACTTCATAAGGAGCTAGAGGAGGCCCTAAAGGTGAAGGTAGTAAAGACCCTTGAAGTCGAAGGAGTGGTTGAAGAATTAGTTAAGACATCAAGGAGGAGTCTGATTTTGTCTTAGAGCAAGAGGAGGCCCAAAATGTGGAGATAGGAGAGACCCTTGAAGATGAAAGAATAGTTGAAAGGAGTTGTCATGGAAAGAAAATCATCAAGGATGAGTACGATTTTATATTAAAACTATTGGACAAAGCAGTAATTATGGAAGAGGAAGAAGTGGTTGAAGACCTGGGAGATGCTGAACCTCCATGGGAAAGTCAAGACATAGAGCCTCCTTCCAAGACGGTTGCATTTGATGTTGAGGAGGGTGTACAACCTCCAAAGCATGTCATGGTTAAGGACTTAGAAGAGGTCAATCAAGAGATGGAGATTCAAGAAGAAGAAGCACAACCTCCCATGCCCTTGGTGAGCAATGAAGAAGAGATTGAATTGGAAGAAAGCTACCAAGAGGAAGAGGTTGAAATTGAAGAAGCTTGCAAAGAGGTGGACGATGTCAAAGAAGAGCACAAGGAAGTGGAGCTTGCAAGTTCATTAGAAACACCTCTCCCAAGGCCATTACCATCCAACACAATGTTCAAGTGGGTAAAATTCTTATCCTTGACCTTTACCTTCCCACTTGAATATGGGCTACTGCAGACGGATGGTCAACTTAGAGCTCTTTGTGGCATTAAGAGTAAGAGGGAGATGGTTAGTGGTAAGAATTGTCCTGCAAGGTTCATTATGGTTGGAAGCTTTAAGTTTAAATGCAAAAGTTGGTGTAGAGCTCAATTGAATGGGTCTGGGAAGTTGTTTGGACACTTCAGTGAGAATTCTAAGGCTGAACCACCCGGATGGAATCATGATAATCAATTTGAAGACGGGTGTAGAAACAAGATTTGGGATCCAGGAATATATGAGGATCAATTTTGGGAGCTCAAAGCTTGTGAAGAACCCCATCAAAGCTTGAGGAATTTACTTAGTATTGATAGAGCTTATTGGAAGTCCAAGCATTGGTGGAAATTTCAAGACAAGTTCAAGCACAAGCCGCCATGAGAAGGAGCTCAAAAAATGTCCAACTTAAGGACTTTAACTAAAAGTGCTAGGTGGGAGACAACCCACCATGGTATGATCATCCCTTTTTCAGTTTTAATTCTAGTCTGTTTTGTTTATTTTTGAGTTTTGATTAGACCTGGAATCTTGCATAACATTCATATTAGCATTGCATTCTGCATACTGCATTATTATAAAAAAAAAATATTTCGCACACAACGCGACAGCGTCGACGACGCGTCCGCGTCATATGTGCCTCAAGGAAGAAAAGAGATTTTACAGAGAGTCACGTGACAGCGTGGCTGGAAGCGTGCCTTTAGCACAGATTGATCCACGCGACCGCGTCGATGACGCGTTCGCATCATGTGAGAAAAATGCCTCCCACGCGTCCGCGTCACCCACGCGAACGCGTAGCCCTGTGAAATCGACGTAAACGGGTGTATGACAGAGAGTTGTGATGGAGTGGGGCTGGAACCATGCTAGAAGCACAAGCCCTACCACGCGAACGCGTGCCCCACGCGAACGCGTGCCCCACGCGAACGCGTGCCCCACGCGAACGCGTGCCCCACGCGAACGCGTGCCCCAGGCGTTCGTGTCATTTTTAAAAGAAAGGCCATTCACGCGATCGCGTCACCCAGATTTTTGGCAATATGCATTTACAACAGAGAGTTGCGCGAACGCGAGGCTGCACTCGCGCCAATCGCACAAATCAGGCCACGCAATCGCGTGTCCCACGTGTCCGCGTCACCTGAACTTCTCGCACACCACGCGACCGCGTCACCCACGCGTCCGCGTCGCCCGCGTTGCACAACTTATCCTGATCAGTGCCAAAAATCTTATCTTTTCTTCCCCAATCCTAATTTTTCCTCCCTCCTTTCTTACTTACTTCTTCTTCCCTTCTTTCCCTTCTCATTCTTCTTATCTTTCATTTTATTTCATTTAATTTATTTGTATACTTTCATTCATTGCATTATTTTCATTGGTGTTAGAAATTTATTTGGGTCATTATTTTCTATATTTTGCTTGTGGATTATTGATGAGCGGATATTTTATACGCTTTTTGGGGTTAATTTCATATAGTTTTTAGTATGTTTTAGTTAGTTTTTAGTTTATTTTCATTAGTTTTTAGGAAAAATTTATATTTCTGGACTTTACTATGAGTTGTGTGTTTTTCTGTAATTTCAGGTATTTTTCTGGCTGAAATTGAGGAAGCTGAGCAAAAATCTGATTCAGGCTGAAAAAGGACTGCTGATGCTGTTGGATTCTGACCTCCCTGCACTCAAAGTGGATTTTCTGGAGCTACAGAACTCGAAATGGCATGCTTCCAATTGCGTTGGAAAGTAGACATCCAGGACTTTCCAGCAATATATAATAGTCCATACTTTGCTCAAGGATAGACGACGTAAACTGGCATTCAACGCCAGTTCTCTGCCCAATTCTGGCGTCCAGCGCCAGAAAAGGATTAAAAGTTAGAGTTCAACGCCAGAAATGGATCCAAACCTGGCGTTGAATGCCCAAAATGGCCTTATGCACGTAAATTGCTTAAGTCTCAGCCCCAGCACACACCAAGTGGGCCCCAGAAGTGGATCTCTGCACCATCTGTCATAGTCTACTCACTTTTTGTAAACCTAGGCTACTAGTTTAGTATAAAAATAACTTTTAGAGACTTATTTTGTATCTCATGACATTTTTAGATCTAAACTTTGTACTCTTTGATGGCATGAGTCTCTAAACTCCATTGTTGGGGGTGAGGAGCTCTGCTGTGTCTCGATGAATTAATGCAAGTATTTCTGTTTTCTATTCAAACACGCTTGTTCCTATCTAAGATGTTCATTCGCGCTTAACTGTGATGAAGGTGATGATTCGTGACACTCATCACCATTCCCAACCCATGAACGTGTGCCTGACAACCACCTCCGTTCTATATCAGATTCAATGAGTATCTCTTAGATCTCTTAATCAGAATCTTCGTGGTATAAGCTAGAATTGATGGCGGCATTCATGAGAATCCGGAAAGTCTAAACCTTGTCTGTGGTATTCCGAGTAGGATTCAAGGATTGAATGACTGTGATGAGCTTCAAACTCCTGAAGGCTGGGCGTTAGTGACAAACGCAAAGGAATCAAGGGATTCTATTCCAACCGGATCGAGAACCAACCGGTGATTAGCCGTGCTGTGACAGAGCGCGTGAGCGTAGTTTTCACTGGAAGGATGGAAGGTAGCCATTGACAACAGTGATCCACCAACACACAGCTTGCCATAGAACCTTACGTGCGTGCGTGAACAAGAAGACAGAGGAAAGCAGAGATTCAGAAGACAAAGCATCTCCAAAACTCCAACATATTCTCCATTAACAAGTAACCTTTAATCAATGCTCTATTGTTTATTTGCAATTCAACTGATAAACATAATTGACTTCCTGACTAAGATTTACAAGATAACCATAGATTGCTTCAAACCAACAATCTCCGTGGGATTCGACCCTTACTCACGTGAGGTATTACTTGGACGACCCAGTGCACTTGCTGGTCAGTGGTACGAGTTGTGAAAAGTGTGATTCACAATTCGTGCACCAAGTTTTTGGCGCCGTTGCCGGGGATTGTTCGTGTTTGGACAACTGACGGTTTATTTTGTTGCTTAGATTAGGAAAAATTTTTTCTTTTTGGTTTAGAGTCTCTTATTAGAGCGTTAGTCTGTGTTCTTGGTAATTGGGTTAGAATCTTTTATATTCTTTTCAAAATCTTCTTTTTCATAAATAATAATTTCTCTATTAAATTTTGTGCCAAACTTTAAGTTTGGTGTTTTCTTGTTGATTTCCCTTTGGTTTTCGAAAATTTTGGTTTGGTTTTCTAAAAATTTTAAGTTTGGTGTTCTTTCTTCATGTTCTTGTGTTCTTGTGAGTCTTCAAAGTGTTCTTGAGTTTTCCTTGTGACTTGATCTTAAAATTTTTAAGTTTGGTGTTCCTTGGTGTTTTCCCTCCAAAATTTTCGAAAATAAGGAGCATTAGATCTAAAAATTTTAAATCTTGTGCTATCTTATTGTTTTTCTCTTTCCTCTTAAAAATCAAAAATATCTTTTCTCTCTATTTTAAAAATAAATTTTCGAAATATATTTCTAAAATTCAGATTTTTATTTCAAAATTTAAAATTTTTTTTTCAAAATCATCATATCCTTTTCAAAACTTCCTAACCACTTTCTCTCTCCTCAGTTTTTCGAAAATCTTCACTCAATTTTTATTTACTTTATTTTAATTTATTTCATTTTCGAAATAAATATATAAATAAATAAATAAAAATATTTTTTCTATTTTACATCATCTCCCTTTCTCCATCATGGACCTAAGCGGAAATGAACAGTCCAGGAGGACTCTGGGGTCATATTCTAACCCCTCTACTGCTTCATATGGGAGTAGTATCTGCATACCCTCCATTGGAGTCAGTCGCTTTGAGTTAAATCCTCAGCTCATTATCATGGTGCAGCAAAGTTGCCAGTATTCCGGTCTTCCACAGAAGAACCTACAGAGTTTCTGGCACAGTTTTTACAAATTGCTGACACAGTACATGATAAAGAAATAGATCAGGATGTCTACAGACTATTACTGTTTCCATTTGCTGTAAAAGACCAAGCTAAGAGGTGGTTGAATAACCAACCTAAGGCCAGCATAAGGACATGGAAACAGCTGACAGAAAAATTCCTGAATCAATATTTCCCTCCAAAACGGATGACACAGCTAAGGCTGGACATCCAAGGCTTTAAACAAGGAGATAATGAATCTCTTTATGATGCCTGGGAGAGATACAGAGAGATGCTACGAAAATGCCCCTCTGAAATGTTTTCAGAGTGGATTCAGTTAAACATCTTCTACTATGGGCTTGCAGAAGGAGCTCAGATCTCTCTAGATTACTCAGCTGGTGGATCTATCCACATGAGAAAGACAATTGAAGAGGCTCAAGAGCTCATTGATACAGTTGTCAGGAATCAGCATCTGTACCTAAGCAGCAACCCTTCCATGAATGAAGAGGTTAAAACAGTAACTGTTGAACTCAGTCCTGTAAAACAAGCTGCTGAATTCAATCAGCAATTGGACTTCCTAACAAAGCAATTAGCCGAATTCAAAGATAGACTACAAGAGACAAGGATGGCTAATATACATATGGAAGAACAGTTTAAGCAAACAAAGCAGCAGCTGTCAAGACAAATAACAGAAGAATGCCAAGCAGTTCAATTAAGAAGTGGGAAAATATTAAATACCCCACCTCAAGGCAGCAAAAAGCTAAGGAATGAGCAAACCACCCAAAATTCACCTGAGGACAGTAAGAGCCCAGGAAAAAATAATTCTGGCACTAAAACACCAGAAAATTGGTGGAAGGCTGGCGTTGAATGCCCAGACCATGCCCAAAACTGGCGTTCAACGCCAGAAACAAGGCAAAACTGGCGTTCAACGCCAGAAATGGGCAAGGATCTAGCGTTGAACGCCCAAACTGGGCAAGATCTGGCGTTGAACGCCTAAAATGGGCACAATTCTGGCGTTCAAACGCCAGGAGCAGACAAGGAGCTGGCGTCCAGTTTCACTCTAGCTTCTAACTCTGGCACTCAATTGCCAGTGAGGGACCAGACACACACAAATGCTGATAACAACCCCTCTAAAAAGGCTTTTTCAACCACTTCTGTAGGCAATAAACCTACAGCAACTAAGGTTGAAGAATATAAAGCCAAGATACCTTATCCTCAAAAACTCCGGAAAGAGGAGCAGGATAAGCAATTTGCTCGCTTTGCAGATTATCTCAGGACTCTTGAAATAAAGATTCCATTTGCAGAAGCACTTGAGCAAATACCTTCTTATGCCAAGTTCATGAAAGAGATCTTGAGTCATAAAAAGGATTGGAGAGAAACAGAAAGAGTTCTCCTCACTGAAGAATGCAGTGCAGTCATTCTGAAGAGCTTTCCTGAAAAGCTTAAAGACCCTGGGAGTTTTTTGATACCATGCATATTAGAAGGTAATTGCACCAAGACAGCTTTATGCGATCTTGGGGCAAGCATCAACCTAATACCTGCATCCACTATCAGAAAGCTTGGCTTAACTGAAGAAGTTAAACCAACCCGGATATGTCTCCAACTTGCTGATGGTTCCACTAAATACCCATCAGGCGTGATTGAAGACATGATTGTCAGAGTTGGGCCATTCGCCTTTCCCACTGACTTTGTTGTGCTGGAAATGGAGGAGCACAAGAGTGCTACTCTCATTCTAGGAAGACCCTTCCTAGCAACTGGACGATCCCTCATTGACGTCCAACAGGGGGAAATAACCCTGAGAGTCAATGATGATGAATTCAAGTTGAACGTTGTCAAAGCCATGCAGCATCCAGACACATCAAAAGACTGCATGAAAGTTGATCTTATTGACTCTTTGGTAGAAGAGATCAACATGGCTGAGAGTCTTGAATCAGAGTTGGAAAACATCTTTAAAGATGTTCAGCCTGATTTAGAGGATTCAGAGGACATGAAAGAGCCTCTGAAATTTCTTCTGGAAGAGGAAAAACCTCCTAAACCCGAGCTCAAGCCATTACCACCATCCTTGAAATATGCGTTTCTGGGAGAAGGTGACACTTTTCCAGTGATCATAAGCTCTGCTTTAAATTCACAGGAAGAGGAGGCACTTATTCAAGTGCTAAGGACACACAAGACAGCTCTTGGGTGGTCCATAGGTGACCTTAAGGGCATAAGCCCAGCTAGATGCATGCACAAAATCTTATTGGAGGATAATGCCAAACCAGTGGTTCAACCACAGAGGCGGCTAAATCCAGCCATGAAAGAAGTGGTGCAGAAAGAGGTCACCAAATTACTAGAGGCTGGGATTATTTATCCTATTTCTGATAGCCCCTGGGTGAGCCCTGTCCAAGTCGTCCCAAAAAAGGGAGGCATGACAGTGATTCATAATGAAAAAAATGAACTGGTTCCTACAAGAACAGTTACAGGGTGGCGCATGTGTATTGACTACAGAAGGCTCAATACAGCCACCAGAAAGGATCATTTTCCTTTACCATTCATAGACCAGATGCTAGAAAGACTAGCAGGTCATGATTATTACTGCTTTTTGGATGGCTACTCAGGCTATAACCAGATTACAGTAGATCCCCAGGATCAAGAGAAAACAGCATTCACATGCCCATCTGGAGTGTTTGCTTATAGAAGGATGCCATTTGGGCTATGTAATGCGCCTGCAACCTTCCAGAGATGCATGCTCTCTATTTTCTCTGATATGGTGGAAAAATTTCTGGAAGTCTTCATGGATGACTTCTCAGTATATGGAGACTCATTCAGCTCCTGTCTTGATCACCTGAAACTTGTTCTGAAAAGATGCCAAGAGACCAACCTAGTTTTAAACTGGGAAAAATGTCACTTCATGGTGACTGAGGGGATTGTCCTTGGACATAAAATCTCAAACAAGGGAATAGAGGTAGATCAAGCAAAAATAGAGGTAATTGAAAAATTACCACCACCTGCCAATGTTAAGGCAATCAGAAGCTTTCTGGGGCATGCAGGATTCTATAGGAGGTTTATAAAGGATTTTTCAAAAATTGCAAAACTTCTAAGAAATCTGCTAGCTGCTGACACGCCATTTGTGTTTGACACAGAGTGCCTGCAGGCGTTTGAAACGCTGAAAGCTAAGCTGGTCACAGCACCAGTCATTTCTGCACCAGACTTGACGTTACCATTTGAGCTAATGTGTGATGCCAGTGATCACGCCATTGGTGCAGTATTGGGACAGAGGCATGACAAGCTTCTGCATGTCATTTATTATGCTAGTCGCATTTTAAATGATGCTCAGAAAAATTACACAACCACAGAAAAAGAATTACTTACAGTGGTTTACGCCATTGACAAGTTCAGATCATACTTAGTAGGATCAAAAGTGATTGTGTATACTGATCATGCTGCTCTTAAATATCTACTCACAAAGCAGGATTCAAAACCCAGGCTCATCAGATGGGTGTTGCTTCTGCAAGAGTTTGATATAGAAATAAGAGACAGAAAAGGGACAGAGAACCAAGTGGCTGATCATCTGTCCCGGATAGAGCCAGTAGAAGGGACGCCCCTCCCCTCTCTTGAGATCTCTGAGACTTTTCCGGATGAGCATTTATTTGCCATTCAGGAAACACCATGGTTTGCTGATATTGCAAACTATAAAGCTGCAAGGTTCATACCCAAGGAGTACAACAGGATACAAAAGAAGAAATTAATTACTGATGCAAAGTACTACTTGTGGGATGAACCCTATCTCTTTAAGAGATGTGCAGACGGAATAATCCGTAGGTGTGTGCCTAGAGAAGAAGCACAGAGGATCCTATGGCATTGCCATGGATCACAATATGGAGGCCATTTCGGAGGTGAGCGAACAGCCACCAAGGTCCTCCAATGTGGCTTCTATTGGCCCACACTCTATAAAGATTCCCGAGAGTTTGTACGTAATTGTGACAGTTGCCAAAGAGCTGGCAATCTGCCTCATGGTTACGCCATGCCTCAACAAGGAATCTTGGAGATTGAGTTGTTTGACGTATGGGGAATTGACTTCATGGGACCTTTCCCACCATCATACTCAAACACTTATATTCTGGTGGCAGTTGATTATGTATCAAAATGGGTTGAGGCCATTACCACACCCACCAATGATACTAAGACAGTGCTGAAGTTCCTCCAGAAACATATCTTTAGCAGATTTGGTGTCCCTAGAGTACTAATCAGTGATGGGGGCACTCACTTCTGCAATAAACAGCTTTACTCTGCCATGGTTCGGTATGGAATTCGCCACAAGGTGGCTACTCCATATCATCCACAAACTAATGGGCAAGCTGAAGTCTCTAACAGAGAATTAAAGAGAATCCTAGAACGGACAGTAAATACCCGTAGAAAGGATTGGGCACGGAGCTTGGATGATGCTCTGTGGGCTTACAGAACAGCATTCAAGACCCCTATAGGGACCTCTCCATACCAACTGGTGTATGGTAAGGCATGTCACCTGCCCGTGGAACTGGAACATAAGGCCTACTGGGCAACCAGATTCCTAAACTTTGATGCCAAATTAGCAGGAGAAAAAAGATTGCTCCAGCTAAATGAGCTAGAGGAGTTCAGATTCACAGCTTTCGAATATGCCAAGCTTTATAAAGAGAAATAAAAAAAAGTGGCATGACAGAAAGCTGTCATCTAGAATCTTTGAACCAGGACAGAAGGTTCTGCTGTTCAACTCTAGACTCAGGCTATTCCCCGGAAAATTGAAATCCCGGTGGAGGGGACCATACGTGATTACAAGCGTATCACCATATGGTTATGTAGAGCTTCAAGATATTGACTCTGACAAGAAGTTCATTGTTAATGGACAGAGAATCAAGCACTATCTTGAAGACAATGTTGAGCAAGAGTGCTCAAGGTTGAAGCTAGATTAAAAGCTCAGCAAGGTCCAGCTAAGGACATTAAAGAAGTTCTTGTTGGCATGCAACCTAATTTTTATTTATTTTTATGGTTTTTCATGTTTTATTAGGTTCATGATCATGTGGAGTCACAAAATAAATATTAAAAATTGAAAACGGAATCAAAAACAGCAGAAGAAAAATCACACCCTGGAGGAAGCACCTGTCTGGCGTTCAACGCCAGAACAGAGCATGGTTCTGGCGCTGAACGCCCAAAATGGGCAACATCCTGGCGCTGAACGCCCAGAACAAGCATGGTTCTGGCGTTCAACGCCAGAAATGGCTAGTAAATGGGCGTTGAACGCCCAAAATGAGCACCAACCTGGCGCTGAACGCCCAGAGTTGTGTGCAAGGGCATTTTGCATGCCTAAATTGGTGCAGGGATGTAAATGCCTTGACACCTCAAGATCTGTGGACCTCACAGGATCATTTCAAGATCTGTGGACCCCACAGGATCCCCACCTTCCCTCCTCATAATCCTAGTTTTTTTTCCACATCTTCTTCTTTTGCTCGAGGGCGAGCAACATTCTAAGTTTGGTGTGGTAAAACAATTATGTGAAGGATCTATAGCTCAGTGGTAGAACATGTGGCTGCAAATCAAGAGATCCCTGAGATACCTCAGGGGATGCACTTCTCTCCACATAATTATTGGAAGCAACTGAGGATAGAAATACCAAAAATCACTAGGAATCAAGCCACAAAGGCAAGGAAGAGACATAAAAGAGCTCAAGAACATCATTGGTTCCTCAAGAAGGAAATGCCATCATCACTAAGGTGGACTCGTTCCTTGTTCTTACTTTCTCTGTTTTTCGTTTTCTCTATGATAAGTGCTTATCTATGTTTGTGTCTTCATTACATGATCATTAGTAGTAATTAGTGTCTATTTTGATTTTATCCCCAATTAAGTTATAGTCTATTTTTCTCATCATCAGCAAACATGAATAAAATAGTAGATCCTTTGAATAAGAGGCAATAAAATTTCGAGTTTTTAATAAGAAAAATTCTAATTAGTAACATGTGGTGGCAATGCTTTCTGTCTTCTGAATGAATGCTTGAACAATGCATATGTCTTTTGAATTTGTTGTTTAAGACTGTTAAATATGTTGGCTCTTGAAAGAATGATGAACATGAGACATGTTATTGATAATCTGAAAAATCATAAAAATGATTCTTGAAGCAAGAAAAAGCAGCAAAGAACAAAGCTTGCAGAAAAAAATATATATATATATAATAAAATAGCCGAAAAAAAAATAGAAAGAAAAAGAAAAAGCAAGCAGAAAAAGCCAAAAGCTCTTAAAACCAAGAGGCAAGAGCAAAAAAAAAAAGCCAATAACCCTTAAAACCAAAAGGCAAGGGCAAATAAAAAGGATCCCAAGGCTTTGAGCATCAGTGGATAGGAGGGCCTAAAGGAATAAAATCCTGGTCTAAGCGGCTAAACCAAGCTGTCCCTAACCATGTGCTTGTGGCGTGTAGGTGTCAAGTGAGAACTTGAGACTGAGCGGTTAAAGTCAAGGTCCAAAGCAAAAAGAAGAGTGTGCTTAAGAACCCTGGACACCTCTAATTGGGGGGCTTTAGCAAAGCTGAGCCACAATCTGAAAAGGTTCACCCAATTATGTGTCTGTGGCATTTATGTATCCGGTGGTAATACTGGAAAACAAAGTGCTTAGAGCCACGGCCAAGACTCATGAAATAGCTGTGTTCAAGAATCATCATACTAAAATAGGAGAATCAATAACACTATCTGAATTCTAAGTTCTTATAGATGCCAATCACTCTGAGCTTCAATGGATAAAGTGAGATGCCAAAACTGTTCGGAAGCAAAAAGCTACTAGTCCCGCTCATCTAATTGGAATCTGAGCTTCACTCAAAAACTCTGAGATATTATTGCTTCTCAACCCATTAGTCTCCTATTTTATTTGTCTAGTTGCTTGAGGACAAGCAACAGTTTAAGTTTGGTGTTGTGATGAGCGGATATTTTATACGCTTTTTGGGGTTAATTTCATATAGTTTTTAGTATGTTTTAGTTAGTTTTTAGTTTATTTTCATTAGTTTTTAGGAAAAATTTATATTTCTGGACTTTAATATGAGTTGTGTGTTTTTCTGTAATTTCAGGTATTTTTCTGGCTGAAATTGAGGGAGCTGAGCAAAAATCTGATTCAGGCTGAAAAAGGACTGCTGATGCTGTTGGATTCTGACCTCCCTGCACTCAAAGTGGATTTTCTGGAGCTACAGAACTCGAAATGGCGTGCTTCCAATTGCGTTGGAAAGTAGACATCCAGGGCTTTCCAGCAATATATAATAGTCCATACTTTGCTCCAGGATAGACGACGTAAACTGGCGTTCAACGCCAGTTCTCTGCCCAATTCTGGCGTCCAGCGCCAGAAAAGGATTAAAAGTTGGAGTTCAACGCCAGAAATGGATCCAAACCTGGCGTTGAACGCCCAAAATGGCCTTATGCACGTAAATTGCTTAAGTCTCAGCCCCAGCACACACCAAGTGGGCCCCAGAAGTGGATCTCTGCACCATCTGTCATAGTCTACTCACTTTTTGTAAACCTAGGCTACTAGTTTAGTATAAAAATAACTTTTAGAGACTTATTTTGTATCTCATGACATTTTTAGATCTAAACTTTGTACTCTTTGACGGCATGAGTCTCTAAACTCCATTGTTGGGGGTGAGGAGCTCTGCTGTGTCTCGATGAATTAATGCCAGTATTTCTGTTTTCTATTCAAACACGCTTGTTCCTATCTAAGATGTTCATTCGCGCTTAACTGTGATGAAGGTGATGATTCGTGACACTCATCACCATTCCCAACCCATGAACGTGTGCCTGACAACCACCTCCGTTCTATATCAGATTGAATGAGTATCTCTTAGATCTCTTAATCAGAATCTTCGTGGTATAAGCTAGAATTGATGGCGGCATTCATGAGAATCCGGAAAGTCTAAACCTTGTCTGTGGTATTCCGAGTAGGATTCAAGGATTGAATGACTGTGACGAGCTTCAAACTCCTAAAGGCTGGGCGTTAGTGACAAACGCAAAGGAATCAAGGGATTCTATTCCAACCGGATCGAGAACCAACCGGTGATTAGCCGTGCTGTGACAGAGCGCGTGAGCGTAGTTTTCACTGGAAGGATGGAAGGTAGCCATTGACAACGGTGATCCACCAACACACAGCTTGCCATAGAAGGACGTGCGTGCGTGAACAAGAAGACAGAGGAAAGCAGAGATTCAGAAGACAAAGCATCTCCAAAACTCTAACATATTCTCCATTACTGCATAACAAGTAACCTTTAATCAATGCTCTATTGTTTATTTGCAATTCAACTGATAAACATAATTGACTTCCTGACTAAGATTTACAAGATAACCATAGATTGCTTCAAACCAACAATCTCCGTGGGATTCGACCCTTACTCACGTGAGGTATTACTTGGACGACCCAGTGCACTTGCTGGTCAGTGGTACGAGCTGTGAAAAGTGTGATTCACAATTCGTGCACCAATTATTAAAGGAATTGTTTGACAATTATATATTACTTTTTAAAGGGTTGCTTGCATGTTCAATTTAATACTTTCAATAGCTTATTTACCATACTTGCTATGTGTTTGTGAAAAAGCCCGTATGGCATTGTGCACTATTTTTTGATTTCTTTCTATCTACTAGTCTAAATGCTTGCTTTTCACAAAACCCTTTTTTATATTTTATTACTTAAATATAATTGTTATTACAAACATGTTGTTAATTTGAAAGACTTGGTAATCTAACTTGGACATTGAATGCTTGATCTATGCTACTCATGCCTTTGCCAGCATGCCAATAAACATCTTGCATTTAATTGTCATTACATGCACTTGCTATATTTCCATTGATGAACTTTTCACATGTAGTCATGACCATGTGTTAACGTCATTCCTCTTTATTGTGCATTGATTACCACCTTTCCCGCTCTCTTCCTTGCTCTAACCCTTAGCTTTAAAAGTTACTTTCTTTTTTCCTTTTCAGGATGGCCACCAAAGAAGGGTAAAGAGAAAGCTACCCCCAAACGACCGGCAAGGAAAGAAACAAAAAGAGCCACAGCTGAGGAACCACAATCCCCATCCACTTGCACATCTTAGCATGCACCGAGGACGGTGTAATCTTTAAGTGTGGGGAGGTCGATACCGACTTCCAGGGGTTAGTTACCTTCTTTTCAACGCCAATACTCTATTTTCTTTGTTTGTTCATTGTTGCATTTGCATATTTAATTGCATGTTTGTTTGATTTTATGCATTTAGTTACTACTTGGTTGAAGTAATATTTTTTTTTCAAGAAATTTTTATAGTATTTCACTAATTTAAATTGAAAAAAAAATTTTTATGTGTTAAATTTGTTTGAAGTTGTATTTGGAACATGGTTTTTGAGCCAAAGAACACACAACCCATGAGATTTTGAGCTTATTTACATGGTTACATTATTTAACCATAAATTTTTATTCTTGTGTGTTTTCTTCTCTATGATTGCAATCTTTGCTTTGTTTCAGTCTATATGTCCAATATTTAGTGTATTTACATGCTTGCATATGATTGAGGCCATTACTTGTTATTAGCTCACTTATCCCAAATAAACCTACCTTTTACATCACCCTTGTTAGCCACCTTGAGCCTTTTATCTCCATTTATTCTGTTCTATAACCACATTACTAGCCTTAAGCAGAAAAACAAAATAAAAATCCCAAGTTGAATCCTTGGTTAGCTTAAGATAGATATTGTGTATAATTTAAGTATGGGGAATTTTATGGGAACATGGGATGATAGAAAAAAAAAGGAATTAAATTGAATAACTTATTTGAAAATTAGGGAAGTATGCTCATGTGAAATCAAAATAATTAAATTACCATGTGCATTGAAAAAAAAATTATTAAGTAATTAAATAAGGGGATACAAAAAATAAATAAATAAATAAATAAATAAAATAAATAAAATAAAAAAATAATATTACCCCAAATGCAAAATAAAAAAAAGAATCAATGCACATGGGACAAAATTCAAAAATAAGTTTGATACATGAGCATGTAATACAAAAGTGGGAAAAATTTGGGTAGCTAGGTAAAGCATTTTAAATTATATAAAGTATGTATATGTTAGGTGAGATCACGCAGACGCGTGACCTGGCAAAAATGCAATCCACGTAAACGCATGGACGACGCCTCCGCGTCACTTTGCCGCGACCTGAACGTAACAGAAATCGCTGGGGGCGATTTCTGGGCTGTTTCTGACCTAGTTTTTGGCCCAGAAAGCACAGATTAGAGGCTATAAAGTGGGGGAATGCATCCATTCATTAACACGTCTTCCATCATTCACTTTTCATAAATTTAGATGTAGTTTTTAGAGAGAGAGGTTCTCTCCTCTCTCTTAGGATTTAGGATTAGGATTCCTCTTAAAGGAATTAGGATCTCTTATTATTTCAACTTTATTATTTCAACTTATAATTTCTTCCGAGTTCCAGGTTCAATGTCCTTTTTATTTATTTTATCAATTTAGCTTATGAACTCTTTATGTTTGGATTAATTTCCTTTTATTAAATGCAATTGAGGTATTTCAGATTTATGATTCTTATTTAGCTTTTTTATATTCTTGGCTTTAATTGATTAACTGGAGGCTCTTGAGTTATCAAACTTATCATGATTGATTGTTATGTCTGCTAATTGAATTGAATTCCACTAACTCTAGTCTTTCCTTAGGAGTTGGCTAGGACTTGGGGATCTAACTAATTAGTCCACTTGACTTTTCCTTGCTTTCGTAAAGGTTAACTAAGTGGGATTAACTTTAATTTTCATAAGAATAACTAGGATAGGACTTCCGAATTTTCATACCTTGCCAAGAGTTTATTTTATAGTTATTTATTTATTTTACTTTTCATTTAAATTACTTGTTCCTTACTTTCAAAACCCAAAACACTGTTTTCCATAACTAATAATAAAAATACCTCCCTGCAATTCCTTGAGAAGACGACCCGAGGTTTGAATACTTCGGTTTATAAATTTTATTGGGTTTGTTACTTGTGACAACCAAAACGTTTGTAAGAAAGGATGATTGCTTGGTTTAGAAACTATACTTGCAATGGGAATTTATTCTGAATTCTAAACCGTCAAGCATCCGTTCTTCATACGTCCCTTTGAATCTTCACTTGTCCTTGAAGAAGAACACAAAGTTTGTTATTCATTGGAGGTTGGAGTGGATATGAGGGTTCATTGGTTGGGGGAGAGGGTTCATAATAAGAATGTGGTGGTTCTTGGGAGTAATTAGTTTGGAATTGTGGTGAATAAGGGTCATATGGTGGTGAATGGTGACAAGGAACTTGTGAGTGTGGTGGTTCAAAGCTATGTTGAGAGGATGATCTATAAACACAGGGTGGGGCTTGTTGGTAATTACAAGGGAGTCCACCATATCTATCAGCTTGGTATGCATTGTAGAGTGGTCCTTGCCCATGATATCTTGGAGGGTGTTGTTGCCAAAAGGGTTGATCAGATCCTCTTGGTTCCATCCATCTTTGATTGCTTAGACCTTGATGCATATTCCTGTTATAGCTTCCACTCCTTTCAAAAAATTTAGAACCAAACTCAAAGCGAGAGGGTTGAGAATTCATAGTAGCTAATAGAAATAAAAGAGAAAAACAAAAACAAATAAACAAGTAAAAGAAAAATATTTGCAATTCCCCAGCAACGGCACCATCTTGACGAAGGGTTTTTCTATCTGTAAAGAAATTCACAAATATAATTGTGTTGCAAGTATAGCTTCTAAACCAACAGAAAATTCTTTCGTACAAACGTTTGGTTGTCACAAGTAACAAACCCAATAAAATTTATAAACCGAAGTATTCAAACCTCGGGTCGTCTTCTCAAGGAACTGCAGGGAGGTGTTCTTATTATTAGTTATGGAGAACAGTGTTTTTGGGTTTTAAAAGGTTTGAACAAGGAAAATAAATTGCAGCAATTAATAAATTAATATATAATAAAACTCTTGGCAAGGTATGAAAATTCGGAAGTCCTATCCTAGTTATCCTTATTGATGGTGATGAGAATTGAGTTTTAATCCCACTTAGTTAACCTTTACTAAAGCAAGAAAAAGTCAAGTGGACTAATTAGGTAGATCCTCAAGTCCTAGCCAACTCCTAAGAAAGGACTAGAGTTAGGAGAATTCAATTCAATTAGCAAAAATAACAATTAACAATCACGATAAGTTTTGATAACTCAAGAGTATCTAGTTAATCAATTAAAGCCAAGAATATAAAAAGCTAAATAAGAATCATAAATCTAAAATACCTCAATTTATATTAAATAATAAAAATCCTAACATGAATGCTTTATAAGCCAATTTGGCAACATAAGTAATTAAATAAAAGCATTAGAGTATTTGAAAGTAAAAGAGAAATATAAAGTAAAAGGAATATTGAACCAAAGAAAGAGCTGAAATCCTAAATCCTTTAAGAGGAATCCTAATCCTAAAACCTAAGAGAGAGGAGAGAACCTCTCCCTCTAAAAACTACATCTAAAATATGAAAAGTGAATGTATGATATCTCCTCTGATTCCTCAATTCTCTGGCTTATATTCTGTGTTTCTGGATTCAGAATTGGGCTGAAAAAGGGTCCAGAAATCGCTGGGGGCTTTTTCTGCAGATTCTGGTGCGTGGCATCTGTCACGCGTCCACGTGGGTCACGCGGTCACGTCATCTGGGAGTTTTCCTTGTCACGCGTTCGCTTCGATCACGCGTACGCGTCATTTGCATTCTGCTCAAGGCACGCGTCCGCATCAGTCATGCGATCGCGTCGATGCCTTTTCGGGCTAAGCACGCGGCCGCGTCGTCCATGCGTTCGCGTCGCTTCCAGTTTCTTCAAAAACTCCATTTTGTACTTTCCTTCCATTTTTGTATGTTTTCTTTCCATCCTTTAAGTCATTCCTGCCCTATAAAGCCAGAAAGCACTCAACACACAAATCACGGCATCGAATGGTAATAAAGGATGATTAATTTTAATATTTTTAAAGCATGGGAAACATGTTTTTTCACATATATCACATAATAAGGAAGGGAAAGTAAAACCATGCAATTTTCATGAATAAGTGGGTGAGGGATTGAATAAATCACTTGAATTGGGCACAAAATACATCATAAAATATGGGTTTATCAATCAACCTCTTCAAAGTCTTCAATCAAGATATGCTTTGGAGGTTGTACACCCTCTTCAACATCAACATCAAGCATCTTGGAAGAGGACTCTCTAATTCTACATTCCCATGGACTTCCTACATCTCCTAGGTCTTCAACCACTCCTTCCAGCTCAATTATTTCAGCTTTCCCCCTGATAAACTACTATTTTATGGTTTATAATATGCTTAATTGTGTGGTTTTATCATGATCTTTACCCACTTATTCATATGATTAGCATGCATTTATATTTCCTTCCTAAAATTATTACATGATTGAAAACTTGCTTCCTAGAGACTTTTAATTATGTATTTTAATTCTCCTTTATTCCATTCGATGCCGTGATCTGTGTGTTAAGTGTTTCAGGCTTTATAGGGCATGAATGAATTGGAGATTGGAAAGGAAGCTTGCAAAAAATGGAAGGAACACAAGAAATTGAGGATATGACCATCGAGAAGTGACGCGGCCTCATGGCTCGCGCGATCGTGCGAAAGAAAGGAAATCGCAGTGACGCGTTTGCATGGCTCACGCAACCGCATGGATTGGAATAGCACAAGTGACGCGGAGACGTAGACAACGCGCTCGCGTGGCAGGACAAAATGCCGAATGACGCGGCCGCATGAATGACGCGATCGAGTGACGTGCGCGATCTGCATAATCTGCAGAATTTGTTGGGGGCGATTTTGGGCCCTGTTTTGACCCAATTTTTGGCCCAGAAAAGCAGCCTAGAGCCAGAGAACATGCAGAAACCAACAACAACATTTATTCTACACAATTTTAGTTTTTAGATCTAGTTTCACTCCTCCTCTAGGTTTTCTCTCTACACATTCATAGTTCTTAGGACTTTTATTTCTATTGCTCTTTGCATTGGGATATTGAGAAGAGTTATTACCTCATCAAGATTTTGTCATTCTAGTTCGTTTTCTTTACTTGGCTCTTACTTTTCCATGTCCTTTAATTTACTCAATTTCACTATTGAATTATTTTTAGAATTTATTAATACAAGAATTACTTTTATTTTTAATTGATTTCCTTGCATTTTATTTATCATGTCTTTCTTTAATTCTCTTTCCTATGTTATGAACTCTACATTCACAATGAGCGAGTAGTTCCCTAACTTGATGGGGAGTTGATTAAAAGGAACCCTTGAGTTGGAATGCTCAAAAAGAAAAATTGTAATTGGGTTTATTGTTGGATTGCCCTCTAGTCACTGACACCAATCCCTTTTAATTGAGTGGGTTGGAACTTGTGAATAGAAGTAGCATTCCAACTTGTTTGACTTTCCCTTACCTAGTAAGGGATAACTAAACAGAACAACCTTCAATTATCAATTAATCTAGAGAGTACTTCAACAAGAATAGGGCTTCTAACTAATCTACTCCCAGTCAAGGCTTTTATTTAAATTATTTAATTTCTCTAATATAAATTCCTGTTTATTCAACTCAAACCCTTTTTGAAAACATCTGATTAATAAAATAGCACACCTTTCTACAACTTGTTGGGAGACGACCTGGGATTCATACTCCCAGTATTTTAATTTTAATTTTTGTGACACCCTTCTAAATTGATAAGCGGATCTCTGGTTGGTTAAGAACTATACTTGCAACGCATATCTTATAATAATTCTTGGTTCAACTCCTCTTCTTCACCTCTTCTTGGTTCAACTCCTCTTCTTCACCTTGGAGCTCTAAACTCACTCCCTCACTATGCTCCTTGATTGCTTCTCCGTATTCAACAATGGGAGTGCCTTGATCACATAGGCTTAGGCGAGATGAGACCATGTTGCTAATGGCTTCTAGCTCCTTGAACTCCCTTTCCCTCCCCTCTTGTTGCCTTAGGATATGAGACTCAAGATCTCTTAGTTCTAGCGTGAGGGCTTCATCGGGGGGTAGTGGTGGAAGAGAGGGTTTATTGTTTGAGGAAAAGGCATTATAGTTGGAAGGTGGTTCATTTTGGTAAGGGTATGGAGTTGGTGTATATTGAGGTGGTTCTTGAGGGTAGTTGTGTTGGAATTGTGTTGGTTCTATGTATGGTTCATATGGCTTATAAGGTGGTTGGTATGGTGGATAAGGTTTAGGATCATAATGAGGTGTTTGGTGGTAGGGGGCTTGTGAGTAAGGTGGTTCAAAGTCATGTTAAGAGGGTGGTTCATAGGCATGTGGTGGTGGTTGTTGACAATTACAATAAGGGTCACCACATCCATTAGATTGATATGCATTAGGATTAGGATTATACCCATAAGAAACCGGAGGGGGTTGTTGCCAATAAGGTTGATCAATCCCTTGAGGCTCCTCCCATCTTTGATTGTTCTATCCTTGATGCATGTTATCATTATAGCTTTCATTCCCTACAACATAATTTGAGCCAAACTCATAGCCAAAGTGAGGATGAGAATTCATAATAGCAAAAGAGAATAAAAACAAGTACTAATAAGAACTAATAAAAACTAACACCTAAAGCAAGCAAAACTAACAAAGAAGCCTATTAACATATATACAATAGCTAATAATATAACACCATTGCAACTCCCCAGCAACGGCGCCATTAATTTGATAGCGAAGATTTGTTGTCGGTCTAGATTTTCTTCCTAAAGAAAGGAATTACTTCGTTGTAAGCATAGCTCCAAACCAACAAACAACTCTCACATCAAATTAAAATATGGTTTTGTCACATGTACAAACCCCAATAAAAATTAACCGAAGTATTTAAACTCCGGATCATCTCACAAGGAATTGCAATGAAATGCTCAATTATTGGCTATGAAGAACAAGGAGGGTTTGGTTGATAGAAGGGGCAATAAAATAAATGACAAGAAAAGTAAAGAGAGTAATCAAAGAAAGCAATTAATAAAGAGAGACATTCATGGCAAGGAATTGAGAATATAGGCTTTCTATCCCAGTCATACAATGATTAATTTATCTTATTTAGTCAACTCCAACAAATGGAAGAAGGTATCATGTCATCTTCTCATAGGGAGAATGTCAAACAAGACTAATCAATCATATCACAATAATAAACAAGAATCTATCTTATTACGTCATCCTCGAAGAAAGTCTAACAAGACTAGCTAATCTCAATCCAAAAGTCCTAATCAACTCACTAATTGAATTAGCAAAAGATTAGCATCATTGAAAATGATATTAACTAATAACTATAGATCACCAATGTAAATTGGGTATTAATGACTCAAGATTGCCCAATTATTCTTCCCAAACCAAGAATGCTCAAAGTCTACTCTAAAGCCCAACCAAGCATTTTGTCAAACACTTGGTGGGTACAAATGGAAAGCATGGTAAAAGTGCAAGAATAATAAATCTACCAACTATCAATTGCAAGAAAAGTAAATTCACAACTCAAATCAACAATTAAAAGAACGTTAAACATAAATTTCATAAAAGAGATCCAAATCTATCAAGACAGCATCATCACAAAAGAAACATAAAAGAGAAATTAACATGAGGACTAAGAGAATCAAGTAGTAGGAACAAGAAATCATAAAGGAAACAAGATAAAAAGATGAGATTGAACCTAGATCTAAAAGAGATTAACCTAACCTAATTCTAGAGAGAAGAGGGAGCTTCTCTCTCTAGAAACTAACCTACATGATGATAATGCTACAAAAAATTGCTCCCCACTTGCCCAAGCTTGAATTCTGCATGAAATAGCATCAAAAATGAGTTGGGTTGGGCCCAAAGTGCTTCAGAAATTGCCCCCAGCGATTTCATCTTTAGTGGGCCACGTGCAGCATCGGCGCGCACGCGTACATGGCGCGTGCGCGCCCCTAAACGCGAAGCAGCATATGGAAAATTTTATATCATTTTGAAGTCCCAGATGTTAGATTTCCAACGCAACTAAAACCGCCTCATTTGGATCTCTGTAGCTTAGGTTATGATCGATTGAGTGCGAAGAGGTCAGGCTTGACAGCTTTACGGTTCCTTCATTTCTTCATGAGTTCTCCCACTTTGCATGCTTTTTCTTCATTCCTTCAATCTAATCTTTTCCTTCTAACCTGAAACCACTTAACAAACATATCAAGGCATCGAATGGAATTAAAGTGAGTTAAATTTAGCTATTTTAAGGCCTAAAAAGCATGTTTTCACATTTAAGCACAAATCAAGGGAGAATTGCAAAACCATGCTATTTCATTGAATAAGTGTGGGAAAAGGTGATAAAATCCCCCAAATTAAGCACAAGATAAACCACAAAATCGGGGTTTATCAATGGCATTCAGAGTATCAATCTCAAGAACTCCTTTCTTCTGAGTTGTCCCATTACTCACAGGATTCCTTTCAGAAGTGTACATGAACTGGTTATTTGCAACCATTTCAATAAGTTTCTGGGCTTCTGCAGGTGTCTTCTTCAGATAAAGAGATCCCCCAGCAGAGTGGTCCAATGACATCTTGGACAATTCAGATAGACCATCATAGAATATACATATGATGCTCCATTCTGAAAACATGTCAGAAGGACACCTTCTGATCAATTGCTTGTATCTATCCCAAGCTTCATAGAGGAATTCACCTTCCTTCTATCTGAAGGTTTGGACTTCCACTCTAAGCTTGCTCAACTTTTAAGGTGGAAAGAATTTGGCCAAGAAAGCATTGACCAACTTTTCCCAAGAGTTCAGGCTATCTTTAGGTTGTGAGTCCAACCATGTCCTAGCTCTGTCTCTTACAGCAAAGGGGAAAAGCATAAGTTTGTAGACCTCATGATTAACCCCATTGGTCTTAACAGTGTCACAGATTTGCAAGAATTTAGCTAAAAACTTATGAGGATCTTCCAATGGAAGTCCATGAAACTTGCAATTCTGTTGCATTAGAGAAACTAATTGAGGCTTAAGCTCAAAGTTGTTTGCTCTAATTGCAGGAATTGAGATGTTCCTTCCACAGAAGTTAGAAGAGGGTGCAATAAAGTCACCAAGCATCTTCTTTGCATCTCCACCATTGTTATTGGGTTCGGCCATCTCTTCTTCTTTTTCGAAAAATTCTGTCAAGTCCTCTCCAGAGTGTTGTGCTTTAGCTTCTCTTAGCTTCCTCTTTAGAGTCCTTTCAAGTTCCGAATCAGCTTCAACAAGGATGTTCTTATCCTTGCTCCTGCTTATATGAAAAAGAAGAGAATAGAAAAGAATAGGAATCCTCTATGTTACAGTATAGAGATTCCTTTATGTGAGTAGAAGAATAGAAGAGTAGAATGAAAAAGAGAGAAGATGAAGAATTCAAACACAGAGAATGAGAGAGGGTTCGAATTATAAGAAGAAGAGAAGTGTTAGTAAATAAATAAATAAATAGAAAGAGATGAAAGAGAGAGAATTCGAATTTAAATTAAAATGAAAGGAAAATATTTTTGTTTTTTATTTTAATTATTAGTTAGTATTCGAAATTTAAGAGAAGAGATAAAATAAAATTTGAGAACTAAATAAATTAATTAATTAAAAGGATTTTTGAAAAAGTGGTTAGTGATTTTCGAAAATTGGAGAGAGAAAAGTAGTTAGGTGGTTTTGAAAAGGATATGATTGAAATAGAAAACTTTTTAAAATCAAACAAAAAGTCAAGTAGTTAATTGAAAAATATTTAAAAATCAATTTTGAAAAGATAAGAAGTTAGAAAAAGATTTTGAAATTAAATTTTGAAAAAGATATAATTGAAAATCATTTTGAAAAAGAATTGAAAAGGAAATTAAAAATATTTGATTTTAAAAATTAAAGTTGATTACTTGACTAACAAGAAATTTGAAGATATGATTCTAAAATTTAAAGATTGATCCTTTCTTAATAGGCAAGTAACAATTTGAAAAAAAAATTTTGAATCAAAATATTAATTGTTAGAATTAATTATGAAATAAAAATAAGAAGAAGATTTTGAAAATCAATTTTAAAAATTTTGAAATTATTAAGAAGAAAATTGAAAAAGATTTGATTTTTGAAAAGGATTTGAAAAAGATAGAAAATTTTTAATTTGAAACTTTGACTTGATTAACAAGAAAACAAATAAATTTTAAAACTTTATGACTAAATCAATTAAAAATTTCGAAAATTATGAGTAAAATAAGGGAAAGATATTTTTTTATTTTTGAATTTTTAATGAGGAGAGAGAAAAACATAAAAATGATGCAAAACACAAGAATTTAAGATTAAAACAAAAATTCATGCAAGAACACTTTGAATGTCAAGATGAATACCAAGAACACTTTGAAGATCATGATGAACATCAAGAACATGTTTTTTTTTTTGAAAAAGTTTTAAGAAAAGAAAAACATGCAAAACACCAAACTTAAAAATTTTTACTCTATAGACACTAATAATTCAAAAATGCATATGAAAAACAAGAAAAGATACCAATCAAGAAAACTTTAAAGATCAAACAAAGAAATTCATCAAGAACAACTTGAAGATCATGAAGAACATATGCATGGATTTTCGAAATTTTTTTTATGATAAATTAAAAATACGCAATTGACACCAAACTTAAAATTTGACACTAGATTCAAACAACATAAAATTTTTTGTTTTTATGATTTTATTAATTTTTTTTGTAATTTTCGAAAATTATTTTGGAAGAAGAAAATAAAGAATTTCAAAATTTTTTCATAAGAATTCCAGGAATCATGCAATGTTAGTCTAAAGTTTCGGTCCAAAATTTTAGACATGGCTTAATAGCCAGCCGAGCTTTATGTGAAAGCTTCGGTCCAAAAGATTAGACATGGCCAAATGGCCAGCCAAGCTTCAGCATACAAATCAGACATACAACAGCCAATTAGATGGGAATCCAAAGGCTCTTGCAATGATAAGTAGAAACCTCGGTCCAAAAAAAATTTAGACATGGCTTGACAGCCAGCCAGGCTTCAACAGATCATGATGAAACTCTAGAATTCATTCTTAAAGATTCTGAAGAACAAAATAAAATATTGTATATTTTTAATAAATTTTTTTTGAATTATTTTTTCAAAAATAAAGTTAAAAATAAAATGCTTAAACATAAAATAAAATTACCTAATCTGAGCAACAAGATGAACCGTCAGTTGTCCAAACTCGAACAATCCCCGACAACGGCGCCAAAAACTTGGTACGCGAATTGTTTGTTCCCTAGCAATGGCGCCAAAAAAACTTGGTGCGCGTAACATGATCTCAACACTTCTTCACAACTCCGCGTAACTAACCAGCAAGTGCACTGGGTCGTCCAAGTAATACCTTACGTGAGTAAGGGTCGATCCCACAGAGATTGTCGGCTTGAAACAAGCTATGGTCATCCTTGTAAATCTTCGTCAGGCAGATTCAAATGGTTATGAGGTTTTGATAATTAAAATATAAATAAAATATAAAATAAGATAAAGTTACTTATGTAATTCATTGGTGGGAATTTCAAATAAGCGTCTGGAGAGGCTTTGTTGCTTCAGAACCTCGGCTTTTCTATTGCCTTCTTCCAACCATGTGTTACCTCCTTCCATGGCAAGCTGTATGATCCTCTCGCATGAAAACAAATCCATATGCGTTGTCACCGCATGGCTAATCATCTGTCGGTTCCTGCTAACGTCAGAATAGGACCATTGTCCTTTTGCACACTATCACTGCGCCCAACATTCGCAGGTCTGAAGTTCGTCACAGTCATCCCTTCCCAGATCCTACTCGGAATACCACAGACAAGGTTTAGACTTTCCAGATCCCAGGAATGGTTGCCAATAGTTCTAGCGTATACCACAAAGATACTAATCTCACGGACTCGATCCGTGTATTAGATATCTAAGAGAGTATACTCCAGCTGTCGTCCAATGACTACGTTGAACATCATGTAGACCGCTTTGTGGTTGTCAGGCACGCGATCTTGGCTAAGCGAGTAACGAAGATTGGGTGATTGTCACGGGTCACCCCATCATTCTGACTTAACTGAATTAAGTACGAGAGTATGTCTTGGAGAAGAAGTAGGCGTGAATTGAATAGAAAATAGTAGTAATTGCATTAATTCATGAAGAACAGCAGAGCTCCACACCTTAATCTATGGGGTGTAGAAATTCCACCATAGAAAATACATAAGTGAAAGGTCTAGGCATGGCCGTGAGGCCAGCCTCCTTACGTGAACATATAAGTTCCAAAGATGGTCGAAAAGACTCTCTAAAAACTCCTAAAATAAATCACAAAAAGTAGTTTTTATACTAAACTAGTAACTAGGGTTTAGAGAAAATGAGTAACTAAGTGCAGATAGTGCAGAAATCCACTTCCGGGGCCCACTTGGTGTGTGCTTGGGCTGAGCATTGAAGCTTTTTCATGCATAGGCTGTTCCTGGAGTTAAATGCCAGCTTTGGTGCCAGTTTAGGCGTTTAACTCCAATTCTGGTGTCAGTTTGGGCGTTTTACGCCAAGATGTTTTAGGCTGAATTTTGAACGCCAGTTTGGGCCATCAAATCTCGGACAAAGTATGGACTATTATATATTTCTGGAAATCCCAGGATGTCTACTTTCCAACGCAATTGAGAGCGTGCCAATTGGGTCTTTGTAGCTGCAGAAAATCCACTTCGAGTGCAGGAAGGTCAGAATCCAACAGCATCTGCAGTCCTTTTTCAGCTTCTGAATCAGATTTTTGCTCAGGTCCCTCAATTTCAGCCAGAAAATACCTGAAATCACAGAAAAACACACAAACTCATAGTAAAGTCCAGAAATATGATTTTTGAATAAAAACTAATAAAAATATAATAAAAAGTAACTAAAACATACAAAAAACTATGTAAAAACAATGCCAAAAAGGGTATAAATTATCTGCTCATCAACGCACAAACCTGTGTGCACGCACACTCTGCCAAAAATATCTACCCGTGCGTACGTACACGAGGTTGTGCGCACACACACTAGGCGATACTTGAATGGATGCGCGACGCACACGATGTGGCTCACACACACGCGTGGCTCTGATCTGATGGCTGTGTGTACGCACACAGGTCTGTGCGTACGCACACTAGGCTGAGCTCTTCTCCTTTGATTCTTCATGCTTCCTCCACTTTGAATTCTCTTCTTCCATTCTCTCCAAGCTATTCCTGCCTTATACCTCTGAAATCACTCACAAATAACATCAAGGCATCGAATGAAAGGTAAATGGAATAAAATTAATCAAATTTGGCACAAAAGAGCATATTTTCATAATCAAGCACAAATTAGGAGGAAAGTTCAAATGCATGCTATTTAGTGGAATAAGTGCAAGTTTATATGATTAAATCCATTCAATTTCAACCAAAAATCATCATCAAATATGGATTCATCAGTCAACAATTTTTCTGAATTATATATGCCAAGTAAACTTTTAATTCGTTGTTTATTAATGTCATTATCATCATCAATTCATACCTCATTTCATCTCAATTTCATCATTACTATTATCATCATTATCAATCACATATCAAGTATCATTCTTCACTTCATTGTATTAACAATTCAACCACTCACTTCTCAACTTTTTGCTTAATTCCCTACCTAACTTAGTTAACATGCTCACCTATACTCTAAGTCTTAAAGACTCACTAACAGACCCTAAACATGTGTTAAACAGGTTTGAAAAGCTAGAGGGATGGTTTAAAACTTGAAAACATCATTTTCATAAAATAGGGATTCTGTGTACGCATGCCATGTTTCGCTATGCAAAAATGTAAATTTTCCATCTCGTGTACGCGACCCTTGTTCCGCATACGCGAGTCCCTTGGGCAAGGAATCGTCCCCGCGTCGCGCGGTCTTACCCGCGTATGCGGGTCTGTTGGTGCACGAATCCCCACACCTTCGTACAGCTGTACCAACAAGTGCACTGGGTCGTCCAAGTAATACCTGAGCGATTCAGGGTCGATCCCATGACGATTGTGGTTTGAAGCAAGTTATAGTTATCTTACAGGTCTTAGTCAGGTGAAACCAAGAGTTGATAGATAAATATTTGTGAGATCTAAACTAAATTGGCATGGAAATAAAGAAAAAGTGTAATCAGTAATAGGAATATGTTAAGGATTGGAGTTGCTTAGCCTTTCTGAATTAATTCTGGTAGTACTGTCTTCTTTGCTTGTAAGTGATCTCTTTTATGGTAGGTTGTATGTGATCAATGCCATGGGCCGTTGTCATCAATCGCCTCTGCTCCAGATTAAACGCCATTGGCCGTGGTCATCCAATCTAACGGAGGGTGAAGCTCTAGCAGTTCAATATCTTGGCGATCCTACACAAAATGCCAATGACAAGGTTGAATCTTCCGGATTAGAGAATGCCGCTGATAAACCATTATTTTATGGTTTATATTGTGTTTAATTGTGTGGTTTTATCAAATCTTTACCCACTCCTTCCAGCTCAATTATTTCAGCTTTCCCCCTGATAAACCACTATTTTATGGTTTATAATATGCTTAATTGTGTGGTTTTATCATGATCTTTACCCACTTATTCATATGATTAGCATGCATTTATATTTCCTTCCTAAAATTATTACATGATTGAAAACCTGCTTCCTAGAGACTTTTAATTATGTATTTTGATTCTCCTTTATTCCATTCGATGTCGTATTCTGTGTGTTAAGTGTTTCAGGCTTTATAGGGCATGAATGAATTGGAGATTGGAAAGGAAGCTTGCAAAAAATGGAAGGAACACAAAAAATTGAGGAGATGACCAGCGATAAGTGACGCGGCCGCATGGCTCGCACGACCGCGCGAAAGAAAGGAAATCGCAGTGACGCGGCCGCATGGCTCACGCAACCGCGCGGATTGGAATAGCACAAGTGACGCGGAGGTGTGGACGACGCGCTCGTGTGGCAGGACAAAACGCCAAATGACGCGGCCGCATGAATGACGCGATAGCGTGACGTGCGCGATCTGCATAATCTGCAGAATTCACTGGGGGCAATTTTGGGCCCTGTTTTGACCCAGTTTTTGGCCCAGAAAAGCAGACTAGAGCCAGAGAACATGCAGAAACCAACAACATTCATTCTACACAATTTTAGTTTTTAGATCTAGTTTCACTCCTCCTCTAGGTTTTCTCTCGACACATTTATAGTTCTTAGGACTTTTATTTCTATTGCTCTTTGCATTGGGATATTGAGAAGAGTTATTACCTCATCAAGACTTCGTCATTCTAGTTCGTTTTCTTTACTTGGTTCTTACTCTTCCATGTCCTTTAATTTACTCAATTTCACTATTGAATTATTTTTAGAATTTACTAATACAAGAATTACTTTTATTTTTAATTGATTTCCTTGCATTTTATTTATCATGTCTTTCTTTAATTCCCTTTCTTATGTTATGAATTCTACATTCACAATGAGCGAGTAGTTCCCTAACTTGATGGGGAGTTGATTGAAAGGAACCCTTGAGTTGGAATGCTCAAAAAGAAAAATTGTAATTGGGTTTATTGTTGGATTGCCCTCTAGTCACTGACACCAATTCCTTTTAATTGAGTGGGTTGGAAATTGTGAATAGAAGTAGCATTCCAACTTGTTTGACTTTCCCTTACCTAGTAAGGGATAACTAAACAGAACAACCTTCAATTATCAATTAATCTAGAGAGTACTTCAACAAGAATAGGGATTCCAACTAATCTACTCCCAGTCAAGGCTTTTATTTAAATTATTTAATTTCTCTAATTTAAATTCCTGTTTATTCAACTCAAACCCTTTTTGAAAACATCTGATTAATAAAATAGCACACCTTTCTGCAACTCGTTGGGAGACGACCTGGGATTCATACTCCTAGTATTTTAATTTTAATTTTTGTGACACCCTTCTAAATTGATAAGTGGATCTCTGGTTGGTTAAGAACTATACTTGCAACGCATATCTTATAACAATTCTTGACTCGCCAATTTCCGCCACGTCAATTTTTGGCGCCGTTGCCGGGGAGTTGCAATAGAGTGCTAAGTTATTGATTGGAATTTATTTATTTGCATTTTATTTTATCCTGCTACTATGAGCCGCTTGTTTCTTTCGTTAGATGACACGTTCACTTCCTGATCCAAGCTTGCCAGTATTCGATCCTGAGATTGAAAGAACTATTTCACGAATAAGGCAAGCTCGGCATCGGTTAGTCCTCTCTGAGGGTGAATCTAAAACGTCATTTGAGGAAGAAACCAGCCCCCGTTCTACTGATTCGGTTGATTTACGTGTAGGTGACATGGCAGAACCTAGGAGAGTTACTATCCAGGAGGATGGAGCCCCTAATTTTACAGTGCAACCGTTTCAAGTGCATCACCCAGTGGTGGCTACAGACTATGAAATAAAGACTGCACTGCTCAATTTGATGCCCAAGTTTCATGGCTTACCTACTCAAGAGCCTATCAAGCACCTGAGAGATTTTCAAGCAGCTTGTTCTACTGTCAGGCGTGATGGTGCAGATGAAACTTCAATTCTGTTGAAAGCTTTCCCGTTTTCTCTTGAGGGAAAGGCAAGAGAGTGGTACTACACTCAACCCGCAGCAACTGTATCCGACTGGGATACACTTAGAAGAGAATTTTTGGAAAAGTTCTTTCCAGCTGAAGTTACTGATAAACTGAGGAAAGACATTTCCATGATTGTTCAGGACGAATCCGAGACTCTCTATGAATACTGGGAGCACTTCAATAATCTTCTGGAGGCATGCCCCCACCATATGATTGACAAAATAGTGTTACTCGGTTACGTCACACAAGGCATGAGGCCCCAAGATAAGACCACATTGGAAAGTGCTAGCAATGGGTCTATGAAAAAGTACAAAACCATTGATGAGGCATGGCAATTGATTAGCGACTTAGCTGAATCTACTCGGAATCACAGGCAGAAACAAGGCCGTTCAAAAGCCGTTGCAGAAGTATC
Organism: Arachis ipaensis; assembly: GCF_059453495.1. Lineage (NCBI taxonomy): Eukaryota > Viridiplantae > Streptophyta > Magnoliopsida > Fabales > Fabaceae > Arachis > Arachis ipaensis. The sequence continues at coordinate 76,567,463 of NC_142436.1, forward strand.
CTCTAGCAGAGAGACTGCTGCTCTAACTCAGAATATCTGTGAAATGACCAAGTTGCTGAAGCAGATGCAATTGAATCAACAAGTTCAGCAAGCTCAACCTTCTCCACCACAGCAAAGCCAACAGTTAATCCCACAGAGAGTTTGCGGAATATGTGCTGATTATAGCCATTATACTGACGAATGTCCGCAGCTCTAGCAGGAAGACAACACCGTGGCAGCCACTCATAACTTCTATCACCGCCCCAACCAAGGGTACAATCAAGGTGGCAATTACAGCCATGGATGCCAGGACAATTCTAACCAGAATTGGAGGGACAACAACAACAACAGAGGAGGCAGAGACAATCAGGGAAATCAGAGGTGGAATAATAAGAACAACAGGTAGCAGAACTAGAACCAGCCATACAGAGCACCTCACCTGAGGCAATCCCAAGGACCACAGAATACCCAACAGCAGACCTCTCAAATTACTTATCTTTCTTCATCTTCTAATGACGACTTACTACAATCTATTGATCGGAGACAACAGACCATGGAAAATAACCTTTATGCTACACTAAATGGTCTGAACTCTACTTTGCAAGCTCTTGTCTCACAGATTGGATCAATGAATAACTCCAATAACCAGCCTTTGAGCTCCAATGGAATCCCTCTCAACCATTACCCAATCCAAAGGGTGGCATTAATGCCATCACCCTAAGATCCGGAACCACACTGCAGGAGAGGAATCAGGAGGAGCCAAGCCCACCAGAACACGCTTCAGCTGAAGAGGTAGTGGAAATAGAAGATGTTGAAGAGGAAGAGGACATATAGGACATGGCTGAAAAAGAAGAAGTTCAACCACAGGAGGAAGCACCAAAGGGCACAGACACTGCAGAAGACACCACTCCCATTCCATTTCCACAACTTGCAAGGAAGCCCAGGAAGCAGCTGGAACCTGATCCCAAAATGGTAGAGATATTCAAAAAGGTTGAGGTAACTGTTCCTCTTTTTTATGTTATTCAACAGGTACCTAAATATGAAAAGTTTCTAAAAGATTTATATATACATAAAGACAAAATTAATGAATTAGAAACTATTCCTTTAGGTAGTTCCATATCTGCTTTAATGGGAGGTTTACCTGAAAAGTGTAGTGACCCAGGTCCATGTATGGTTAATTGTACTATTGGTGGTGTAGTATTTTCTGACTGCATGTGTGATTTAGGAGCATGTGTCAGTATAATGCCTTTGTCTATATATGATATTTTGAGGCTCCCTCCCTTAAAAAGGTCGGCAGCTCGTTAATACAGTGGATGGAGTTGCTGAAGATGTATTAGTAGGCATTAAGGGGCTCACATTTCCCATTAATTTTTATATCCTGGAGATGCCCCAAAATGACTCAGAGAAGCCATCATCAATCCTACTCGGAAGACCATTCCTGAAGACCTCGAAGTTCAAATTAGATGCTTTTTCAAGAATATACTCTTTTGAAATAGATGGCCGAGTAGTAATCTTCAATCTTAATGGAGTTATGAAGCATCCTCTGGAGGATCATTCTATCCTCCAGTGTGACATCATAGATGAAACCATGGCTGAAGTTCACCAGGAGAAATTTGAAGAGAAGTACATAGGACAAGGTCCAAGTGTGGGGACATTCTCAGAGGACAATAACAATGCTTTACCATTGTTACCAGCTCCGTGACAACCCAGAGCCTGACCATGATCAGAAGTTAGAATTAAAACCCCTTCCTCTACACCTCAAATATGCTTACCTTGAAGACGAGCAGAAGTTTCCAGTTATCATTGCAAGGAAACTCACTTCTCAACAGGAAGAGCAGTTACTTAGTGTGCTGAGGAGGCACAAGAAGGTAACTGGTTGGAGTTTGGCAGACATAGTAGGCATCAACCCTCAAGTCTGTGAGCATAGGATATTTTTAGAAGAGGAAGCAAGACCTATCCATCAACCCCAGAGAAGACTGAACCCCACTATCTTAGAGGTTGTCAAGAAGGAAGTGACCAGACTACTGGAGGCAGATATCATCTACCCCATTTCAGACAGTAAATGGGTAAGCCCAGTACAAGTGGTGCCCAAGAAGTCTGGAGTCACTACAGTGAAGAATGAGCATGGAGATCTCATGGCAACCAGAGTTTAGAACGCCTGGAGGGTCTGCATAGTCTACAGACGCCTCAACCAGGCCACTCGTAAGGATCACTATCCTCTTCCATTCATTGATCAAATGCTGGATCGCCTGTCAGGTAAATCACATTATTGTTTTTTAGATGGTTACACAGGTTATTTCCAGATTCATATAGCTCCTGAGGATCAGGAAAAGACCACTTTTACATGTCCTTTTGGGACTTATGCTTGCAAGAGAATGCCCTTTGGCTTGTGCAATGCACCAGCTACCTTCCAAAGGTGCATGATGAGTCTTTTCTCTGATCTTATTGAGGACTGTATGGAAGTTTTTATGGATGATTTTAGTGTATATGGCGATTCCTTTAGCCTTTGCTTAAATGGATTATCTAGAGTATTAGATAGATGTGTCAGTACAAACCTTGTATTAAATTTTGAAAAATGTCACTTTATGGTAAAACAAGGTATTGTACTAGGACATGTTGTGTCTAATACTGGCATTTCTGTAGATCCAGCAAAAGTGGATGTTATTTCTAGTTTACCTTACCCCTCCTCTGTGAGGGAAGTCCGTTCGTTCCTTGGCTATGCAGGTTTTTACAAGAGATTCATTAAGGACTTCAGTAAGGTAGCACTTCCCTTATCCAGACTACTACAGAAGGATATTGAGTTCGAGTTCAGTGAGGATTGCAAACAAGCGTTTGATAAGCTGAAGACCGCCCTGACTCAAGCTCCAATTGTGAGAGGACCAAACTGGAGCCAGCCATTTGAAATAATGTGTGACGCCTCTAACCATGCAGTAGGAGCAGCACTGGCTCAGCGTGAAGGTAAGGACCCCTTTGTTATTGCTTATGCGTCTAAAACTTTAGATGCCGCTCAGTCCAATTACACTACTACTGAGAAAGAGCTTCTTGCTATTGTTTTTGCTCTAGATAAATTTCGAGCCTATTTACTTGGTACGAAGGTAGTAGTGTACTCAGACCACGCAGCTCTAAAGTATCTATTAGCAAAAAAAGGAATCCAAACCAAGGCTCATACGTTGGATACTGCTATTACAAGAATTTGATTTAGAAATTAAGGATAGGAGTGGTAACCAGAATTTAGTGGCAGACCACTTGAGTTGCCTTGAGCACATTACAGATGACCCCACTCCTATAGCTGATAATTTCCCATTTGATAACCTGCAAGCGATATCTGAGGTAGTCCCTTGGTATGCACCTGTAGCTAATTATCTAGTTAGCCGCACCTTTCCTCCAAACTTTTCTAAGCATCAAAGAGACAAGCTGAAAAGTGAGTCTAAATATTATATATGGGATGACCCATATTTATAGAGATGTGGCGTTGACCAGGTAATTAGACGGTGTGTGCCTCAATCAGAATTCCAGTCCATCTTAGAGGCCTGTCACTCATCTGAGAGTGGAGGACATTTTGGCCCTCAAAGAACAGCTAGAAAAATCTTAGACTATGGATTCTGGTGGCCTACTCTTTTTAGAGACGCTGCTGAATTTTGTAGATCTTGTTTCCCATGCCAAAAATTTGGTAATATATCTAAGAAGGATGAGATGCCTCAACAAATTATGCTTTTCTGTGAAATTTTTTGTGTTTGGGGCATTGACTTCATGGGTCCATTTCCAAATTCTAATGGTTATGTTTATATATTGTTAGCTGTGGATTACGTTTCCAAATGGGTGGAAGCAATTCCTACCCGCACTGATGATGCTAATACTGTTGTTTCCTTTGTGAGAAACCACATTATTTGTTGCTTTGGATCACCACGAGCAATCGTGAGCGATCAAGGCACCCATTTTTGTAACAGGAGACTAACAGGATTAATGAAGAAGCATGGAATAATTCATAAGGTTGCAACAGCCTACCATCCTCAAACAGAGAGATAAAACGTATCTTGCAGAAGATAGTCAAACCTCATAGAAGAGACTGGAGCACCAGGCTACAAGATGCACTCTGGGCATACAGAACAGCATACAAAACACCCATTGGAATGAGTCCTTTCTGCTTAGTTTATGGAAAAGCTTGTCATCTCCCTGTTAAAGTAGAGCACAAAGCCTTTTGGGCAGTAAAGGAGTGCAACATGGGAATTGAGAAAGCCGTAGCTGAAAGGAAATTGCAACTGCAAGAATTGGAAAGCCTTCGCCTAGAAGCTTATGAGAACTCAAGACTATACAAGGAGAAGATGAAGGTTGTACATGATCAGCACATCAAGAGAAAAGAGTTCCAACCTGGGGATTTAGTCCTCCTTTACAAATCTCGACTGAGGCTCATGCCAGGCAAGTTGAGATCAAGATGGGAAGGTCCATACAGAGTAGAGAAGGTCGAACCGTACGGAATTTTTCACCTAAGTCATCCTTCCAGCTCTGAACATATCAAAGTCAATGGACATCGTTTAAAGCTGTACCATGGCGAGAAGATGAAGAAAAACAAGGAGCTCGAGATCTTCCTCTTGGAAGATCCCCACATAGCCGAAGACTGAGCTAGTGGAGCGTCCAACTTACGGACGTTAAAGCAAAGTGCTAGGTGGGAGACAACCCACCATGGTATGATCGTTCTTTTTTTTATTCTTAGTTTTCCTATTCAATAACTCTTCTCTTTATTAGTACATTTCGTGCATCTGCATTTACATACTTTTATTTTAAAAAAAAAATTTTACGCGACGCGACCGCATCATTGACGCGTCGGCGTCGCAGGTGATTGGAGAAAATAATAAAACGAACAGAGAGTCACGCGAGAGTGTGGCTGGAGGCGTGCCCGTGGTACAAATCGCCCCACGTGACCGCGTGCCCTAGAATTCGACGTAAAAAGGGTGCACGACTGAAAGTTGTGCTAGAGTGGTGCTGGATTGGTGCTGAACGCACAAATTCTTCCCACGCGGACGCATGGCTCACGCATCCGCGTCATATCCTTCTAATGGCCACTCACGCGATCGCATGCCCCACGCAATCGCGTCACCCCAGATTTGGCAAAAATAAAATTTCGAACAGAGAGTTGCGTGAGCGCGAGGCTGCCCTCGTGCCAGTAGCATAAAACGGGTCACGCGACCGCGTGACCGACGCGACCGCGTCAATTAGTATAAGTGCAAGTCGCGCGACCGCGTGCCCCACGCGGCCGCGTTGCTTGCGCCGCACAGCTTCCCTGATTTGCCAATTATCTTATCTTTCTTTTCCCCAAATCCTATTTTCTCTTTTTCCTCCTTATTTCTTCCTTCTCCCTTCTTCCTTCTTTCTCACTTTCTACTCTCTCTCTCTCTCACTCCCATTAACAAGGTTTTCTTTTTTTTTCCCCCCTTACTTTTCTATTATTCTTCTTATTTTTATATGTTATCTTCTTTTCTTTTCTTTTTACTTTCATTGTCCATATTTTCTTTTTCTTTCTTTTTCCTTTTTACTTGGTGTTGGAAATTTATTTAAGTCATTATTTCTCATTATATGCTTGTGGATTGTTATAAAATTATTTGGCAATTATATATTACCTTTTTAAAAGGGTTGCTTGCATGTTCACTTTAATACTTTCTATACCTTATTTACCATGCATGCTATGTGTTTGTGAAAAAGCCAATATGGCATTATGCATTTTTCTACGTTATTCTATTCTACTATTAAATGCTTGTTTTTCACAAAACTCCTTTCATATTTTATTCGTTGAAAATAATTGTCAATACAAATGTGATGGTTTGTTACGAGTGATGCTTGATCTATGCTACTCATGCCTTTGCCAGCATGCCAATAAACATCTTGCATCTAATTACCCAAACATGCACTTGCTTTATTCCCTTTGATGAACTTTTCACATGTAGTCATGACCATGTATTTACTTCATTCATCTTTAATGTGCATTGATTGCCACCCATACCATCATATTCCTTGCTTTACCCCTTGACATTTTGACATACTTCCTCTATTCTCCCTTTCAGGATGGCCACCAAGAAAGGAAAAGAGAAAGCTACTCCCAAACCACCAGTAAGAAGAGGAACAAAAAGAGCATTAGTGGCAGAGCCCTCTTCAACTGCGGTTAAACCCTCAACAAAAAGAACTAAGAGGATTATAAAGGTTGATGATAAAGAAAAAGCCTTCCCAGCAAAGGACACTGCACGATTTCCCAATCGCTACTGTGAGCAGATATTCCCCATCCTGGTAGGAAGGAGTTACAACAATGAATACCTTCTTCTCCTCCCAAACCATATTGCTACCTTTGTTAAGCCGCAAATTGCACAAAGACAATGGGGTTTCCTACAGAGATAGCCAAGGCAGGTCAATCTTTCTTGGGTAGTCGAGTTCTACTCCAACTTCCACCTGCCAACCCTGTAATCTGTCTTTGTCCGTCAGAAGCAAGTCCCCATTACAGAAGAGGCCATTCAAAGAGCTCTAGGTCTTCCCCCTGTTCCATAAGGATTGGACGCCTTTCAAGAAGCCGCACTCAAGCGCCAGATGTACCAATTTGACTGGGACGCTGTTCTCAGAGTTATCGAACTACCTGGCAACCATTGGATCTACGGATACCATCGTACCCGCCCTAAGGAAATATCGGCTTCAACACTTACCTTGGAGGCTCGCGTATGGGCACAGATCATGTCCCATTACATCTTTCCGAGCACTCATGAGTCCTCCTTCACTGCGGAGATGGCCGTTCTACTATGGTGCATCCTTACAGACCAACCTCTGAACCTACCAAGACACATCCGGAATTCCATGGGACACGTGCAAATTGTGGGCAACTTACCTTTTCCCGCCTTGGTCTCAGATCTTGTCTCAGCAGCCAGAGTCTCCTACAGAGCTGGGGACACCAAAGCCATGCTCCCACAGGATGATCAATATGTCCCTAACGGGAAATACATCAGACCTCTACCAGCTACCACAAGCCATCCTACTGAACCGGTTGAAGATATTCCTTCTTCAACACCACAAGAACCTACAACAGACCAACTACTCCATCAGATATTCGAAAGGTTGGATCGGCAGGAACACAAAGCTAAGATGAGAGAGCGCCGTAACAAGCGCAGATTCACATACCTCAAGGAACTGATCATGGGAAAATTCAAGGACTCAGACACCCCGGACTCCACTTTCTTTACCAGCATAGGAAGCGATGATGGTCCCGACTGTGGAGATACTGCTACCAGCCTACCTTTGTTTCTGACAAATGGCACCGAGGATGGTGCAAAGCCTTAAGTGTGGGGAGGTCAGTCAGTACCTGACTTTCGGAGGTAATTTCTCTTCCCTAAACACCAATAAATTAGGATATTTAGTTAGTTTTTCTTTTGTAGAATAGGATAAATTACATAGTAATAGGTTAGTTGCATGCATGTTCTACTTGATTGAAAAGACAATAAGTTTTCCTCTAAGACCCTATTTTTGGAACAAAATTTCACTAACTTTAATTAAAACTTTTATGTTAAATTTGCTTGAAGTTGTATTTGGAACATAATTTTTAAGCTAAAGAACACACAACCTATGAGATTTGAGCTTTTATGCATGGTTACATTATTTAACCATAATTATTTTATTCTTGTGTGTTTACTTCTCTATGATTGTAATCTATATTTTGTTCCATCCTATATGTCCAATGTTTATTATATTTGTATGCTTGCATATGATTGAGGCCATTATTTGTTTAAACTCACTTATCCAAATTAAACCTACCCTTTCAATTACCTTTGTTAGCCACTTTGAGCCTTTAAATCCCATTTGTTCTATATTTTACCACATTACTAGCCTTAAGCGGAAAAAACAATTATATATCCCAAATTGAATCTTTGGTTAGCTTAAGATAGAATTGTGTGTGCTAAGTATGGGAAATTGTGGGAACAAAAGATAATAAGGGAATGTGTCATGATAATATAATGGGAATTTGGATACCTACTCATGTGAAACTATAAGAATTAAAAATCTATGTGCATTGATAAACTATGTTTATTTTTATGTTCATCAAAAAAAAAAAAAAACCAAAAATATTCAAGAAATAAATAAGGGGACAAAATTACCCCAATGCTAAGTTAAGAATTCAAAGATCAATGCATGTATGATAAAATTAAAATAAAAAGTTGATACACGAGTATGGAATGTGAAAGGGAAATTCTGGGTAGTTAGGTATGAATTCTAAAGTTATATAGAATATATATAGGTTATGTTAAAGCTTGGGTTAATTAAAGATTCAGTTTATAAGCTTACTTAGCCACATATGTATCCTTACCATTACCTTGGCCCGATTACAACCTTGAAAAGACCTCATGATGTTTGCATTGGTATATTAAATGTTGTTGATTGGTTAGGAGAAGAACAAAAATTAGAAAGCATGATTAGAGAAGGATAAAGTGATTGCCCTATACACTAGAGAGATTAGAGCGTACATACATCATCAGTGAGGGTTCAATGCTTAAAATTCTATGTTCCCTGCTTTCATGAGCTACCTTCTTGCATTTTTATCTGTTCTTACTGTATAAGAATTGAATTAGTGGAATTTGATTTGTAATTGTTTTGAAGAGCTTATTTACTATTGATCAAGTGGACAAGAATCATATAGTTGTATTTACATATATAGGTTGCGTTGCATTGCATGAGTTTTACATGTTCCTACTCATTTATTTTATCTCCTTCAACTAAGCATGAGGACATGCTAATGTTTAAGTGTGGGGAGGTTGATAAACCACTATTTTATGGTTTATAATATGCTTAATTGTGTGGTTTTATCATGATCTTTACCCACTTATTCATATGATTAGAATGCATTTATATTTCCTTCCTAAAATTATTACATGATTGAAAACTTGCTTCCTAGAGACTTTTAATTATGTATTTTAATTCTCCTTTATTCCATTCGATGCCGTGATCTGTGTGTTAAGTGTTTCAGGCTTTATAGGACATGAATGAATTGGAGATTGGAAAGGAAGCTTGCAAAAAATGGAAGGAACACAAGAAATTGAGGAGATGACCAGCGAGAAGTGACGCGGCCGCATGGCTCGCGCGACCGCGCGAAAGAAAGGAAATCGCAGTGACGTGGCCGCATGGCTCACGCAACCGCACGGATTGGAATAGCACAAGTGACGCGGAGGCGCGGACGACGCGCTCGCGTGGAAGGAAAAAACGCCGAATGACGCGGCCGCATGAATGACGCGATCGTGTGACGTGCGCGATCTGCATAATCTGCAGAATTCGCTGGGGGCAATTTTGGGCCCTGTTTTGACCCAGTTTTTGGCCCAGAGAAGCATACTAGAGCAAGAGAACATGCAGAAACCAACAACAACATTCATTCTACACAATTTTAGTTTTTAGATCTAGTTTCACTCCTCCTCTAGGTTTTCTCTCTACACATTCATAGTTCTTAGGACTTTTATTTCTATTGCTCTTTGCATTGGGATATTGAGAAGAGTTATTACCTCATCAAGACTTTGTCATTCTAGTTCGTTTTCTTTACTTGGCTCTTACTCTTCCATGTCCTTTAATTTACTCAATTTCACTATTGAATTATTTTTAGAATTTATTAATACAAGAATTACTTTTATTTTTAATTGATTTCCTTGCTTTTTATTTATCATGTCTTTCTTTAATTCTCTTTCCTATGTTATGAATTCTACATTCACAATGAGCGAGTAGTTTCCTAACTTGATGGGGAGTTGATTGAAAGGAACCCTTGAGTTGGAATGCTCAAAAAGAAAAATTGTAATTGGGTTTGTTGTTGGATTGCCCTCTAGTCACTGACACCAATCCCTTTTAATTGAGTGGGTTAGAACTTGTGAATAGAAGTAGCATTCCAACTTGTTTGACTTTCCCTTACCTAGTAAGGGATAACTAAACAGAACAACCTTCAATTATCAATTAATCTAGAGAGTACTTCAACAAGAATAGGGCTTCCAACTAATCTACTCCCAGTCAAGGCTTTTATTTAAATTATTTAATTTCTCTAATTTAAATTCCTGTTTATTTAACTCAAACCCTTTTTGAAAACATCTGATTAATAAAATAGCACACCTTTCTGTAACTTGTTGGGAGACGACCTGGGATTCATACTCCCAGTATTTTAATTTTAATTTTTGTGACACCCTTCTAAATTGATAAGCGGATCTCTGGTTGGTTAAGAACTATACTTGCAACGCATATCTTATAATAATTCTTGACTCGCCAATTTCCGCCACGTCACCCCCCTTGTGGCAATTCTTGCTTCAACTCCTCTTCTTCACCTTGGAGCTCTAAACTCACTCCCTCACTATGCTCCTTGATTACTTCTCCGTATTCAACAATGGGAGTTCCTTGATCACATAGGCTTAGGCGGGATGACACCATGTTGCTAACGGCTTCTACCATGATAGCCATCTTGGCTTCTAGCTCCTTGAACTCCCTTTCCATCCCCTCTTGTTGCCTTAGGATATGAGACTCAAGATCTCTTAGTTCTAGCGTGAGGGCTTCATCGGGAGGTGGTGGTGGAAGAGAGGGTTCATTGTTTGAGGAAAGGCATTATAGTTGGAAAGTGGTTCATTTTGGTAAGGGTATGGAGTTGGTGTATATTGAGGTGGTTCTTGAGGGTAGTTGTGTTGGAATTGTGGTGGTTCTACGTATGGTTCATATGGCTTATAAGGTGGTTGGTATGGTCGATGAGGTTTAGGATCATAATGAGGTGTTTGGTGGTAGGGGGCTTGTGAGTAAGGTGGTTCAAAGTCATGTTGAAGGGGTGGTTCATAGGCATGTGGTGGTGGTTGTTGACAATCACAATAAGGGTCACCACATCCATTAGATTGATATGCATTAGGATTAGGATTATACCCATAAGAAACCGAAGGGGGTTGTTGCCAATAAGGTTGATCAATCCCTTGAGGCTCCTCCCATCTTTGATTGTTCTATCCTTGATGCATGTTATCATTATAGCTTTCATTCCCTACAACATAATTTGAGCCAAACTCATAGCCAAAGTGAGGATAAGAATTCATAATAGCAAAAGAGAATAAAAAAAGTACTAATAAGAACTAATAAAAACTAACACGTAAAGCAAGCAAAACTAACAAAGAAGCCTATTAATTTGATAGCGAAGATTTGTTGTCGGTCTAGATTTTCTTCCTAAAGAAAGGAATTACTTCATTGTATGCATAGCTCCAAACCAACAAACAACTCTCACATCAAATTAAAATATGGTTTTGTCACATGTACAAACCCCAATAAAAATTAACCGAAGTATTTGAACTACAGGTCATCTCACAAGGAATTGCAATGAAATGTTCAATTATTGCCTATGAAGAACAATGGGGGTTTGGTTGATAGAAGGGGCAATAAAATAAATGACAAGAAAAGTAAAGAGAGTAATTAAAGAAAGCAATTAATAAAGAGAGACATTCATGGCAAGAAATTGAGAATATAGATTTTCTATCCCAGTCATACAATGATTAATTCATCTTATTTAGTCAACTCCAACAAATGGAAGAAGGTATCATGTCATCTTCTCATATGGAGAATGTCAAACAAGACTAATCAATCATATCACAATAATAAACAAGAATCTATCTTATTACGTCATCCTCGAAGAAAGTCTAACAAGACTAGCTAATCTCAATCCAAAAGTCCTAATCAACTCACTAATTGAATTAGCAAAAGATTAGCATCATTAAAAATGATATTAACTAACAACTCTAGATCACCAATGTAAATTGGGTATTAATGACTCAAGATTGCCCAATTATTCTTCCCAAACCAAGAATGCTCAAAGTCTACTCTAAAGCCCAACCAAGCATTTTGTCAAACACTTGGTGGGTACAAATGGAAAGCATGGTAAAAGTGCAAGAATAATAAATCTACCAACTATCAATTGCAACAAAAGTAAATTCACAACTCAAATCAACAATTAAAAGAACATTAAACATAAATTTCATAAAAGAGATCCAAATCTATCAAGACTGCATCATCACAAAAGAAACATAAAAGAGAAATTAACATGAGGACTAAGAGAATCAAGTAGTAGGAACAAGAAATCATAAAGGAAACAAGATGAAAAGATGAGATTGAACCTAGATCTAAAAGAGATTAACCTAACCTAATTCTAGAGAGAAGAGGGAGCTTCTCTCTCTAGAAACTAACCTACATGATGATAATGCTACAAAAAATTGCTCTCCACTTGCCCAAGCTTGAATTCTGCATGAAATAGCATCAAAAATGAGTTGGGTTGGGCCCAAAGTGCTTCAGAAATCGCCCCCAGCGATTTCATCTTTAGTGGGCCACATGCAGCATCGGCGCGCACGTGTACATGGCGCGTGCGCGCCCCTAAACGCGAAGCAACATATGGCAAATTTTATATCATTTTGAAGCCCCGGATGTTAGATTTCTAACGCAACTGAAACCGCCTCATTTGGATCTCTGTAGCTCAGGTTATGATCGATTGAGTGCGAAGAGGTCAGGCTTGACAACTTTACGGTTCCTTCATTTCTTCATGAGTTCTCCCACTTTGCATGCTTTTTCTTCATTCCTTCAATCCAATCTTTGCCTTCTAACCTGAAACCACTTAAAAAATATATCAAGGTATCGAATGGAATTAAAGTGAGTTAAATTTAGCTATTTTAAGGCCTAAAAAGCATGTTTTCACATTTAAGCACAAATCAAGGGAGAATTGCAAAACCATGCTATTTCATTGAATAAATGTGGGAAAAAGTGATAAAATCCCCCAAATTAAGCACATGATAAACCACAAAATCGGGGTTTATCAATGGCATTCAGAGTATTAATCTCAAGAAGTCCTATCTTCTGAGTTGTCCCATTACTCACAGGATTCCTTTCAGAAGTGTACATGAACTGGTTATTTGCAACCATTTCAATAAGTTTTTGGGCTTCTGCAGGCATCTTCTTTAGATGAAGAGATCCCCCAGCAGAGTGATCCAATGACATCTTAGACAATTCAGACAGACCATCATAGAATATACATATGATGCTCTATTCTGAAAACATGTCAGAAGGACACCTTCTGATCAATTGCTTGTATCTTTCCCAAGCTTCATAGAGGGATTCACCTTCCTTCTATCTGAAGGTTTGGACTTCCACTCTAAGCTTGCTCAACTTTTAAGGTGGAAAGAATTCGGCCAAGAAAGCATTGACCAACTTTTCCCAAGAGTTCAGGCTATCTTTAGGTTGTGAGTCCAACCATGTCCTAGCTCTGTCTTTTACAGCAAAGGGGAAAAGCATAAGTCTATAGACCTCAGGATTAACCCCATTGGTCTTAACAGTGTTACAGATTTGCAAGAATTCAGCTAAAAACTGATGAGGATCTTCCAATGGAAGTCCATGAAACTAGCAATTCTGCTGCATTAGAGAAACTAATTGAGGCTTAAGGTCAAAGTTGTTTGCTCCAATTGCAGGAATTGAGATGCTCCTTCCACAGAAGTTAGAAGAGGGTGCAATAAAGTCACCAAGCATCTTCCTTGCATCTCCACCATTGTTATTGGGTTTGGCCATCTCTTCTTCTTTTTTGAAAAATTCTGTCAAGTCCTCTCCAGAGTGTTGTACTTTAGCTTCTCTTAGCTTCCTCTTTAGAGTCCTTTCAAGTTCCGAATCAGCTGTAACAAGGATGTTCTTATCCTTGCTCCTGCTCATATGAAAAAGAAGAGAACAGAAAAGAATAGGAATCCTCTATGTCACAGTATAGAGATTCCTTTATGTGAGTAGAAGAATAGAAGAGTAGAATGAAAAAGAGAGAAGATGAAGAATTCGAACACAGAGAGGGAGAGAGGGTTCGAATTATAAGAAGAAGAGAAGTGTTAGTAAATAAATAAATAGAAAGAGATGAAAGAGAGAGAATTCGAATTTAAATTAAAATAAAAGAAAAATATTTTTGTTTTTATTTTAATTATTAGTTAGTATTCGAAATTTAAAAGAAGAGATAAAATAAAATTTGAGAACTAAATAAATTAATTAAAAGGATTTTTGAAAAAGTGGTTAGTGATTTTCGAAAATTGGTGAGAGAAAAGTAGTTAGGTGGTTTTGAAAAAGATATGATTGAAATAGAAAACTTTTTAAAATCAAACAAAAAGTCAAGTAGTTAATTGAAAAAGATTTGAAAATCAATTTTGAAAAGATAAGAAGTTAGAAAAAGATTTTGAAATTAAGTTTTGAAAAAGATATGATTGAAAATTATTTTGAAAAAGAATTGAAAAGAAAATTAAAAAGATTTAATTTTGAAAATTAAAGTTGATTACTTGACTAACAAGAAACTTGAAGATCTGATTCTAAAATTTAAAGATTGATCATTTCTTAATAGGCAAGTAACAACTTGGAAAAAATTTTTGAATCAAAATATTAATTGTTAGAATTAATTATGAAATAAAAATAAGAAGAAGATTTTGAAAATAAATTTAAAAAATTTTGAAATTATTAAGAAGAAAATTGAAAAAGATTTGATTTTTGAAAAGGATTTGAAAAAGATAGAATTTTTTTAATTTGAAACTTTGACTTGATTAACAAGAAACAACTAAATTTTAAAACTTTATGACTAAATCAATTAAAAATTTCGAAAATTATGAGTAAAATAAGGGAAAGATATTTTTTTTTATTTTTGAATTTTTAATGAGGAGAGAGAAAAACATAAAAATGATGCAAAACACAAGAATTTAAGATTAAAACAAAAATGCATGCAAGAACACTTTGAATGTCAAGATGAACACCAAGAACACTTTGAAGATCATGATGAACATCAAGAACATGTTTTTTTTTTTTTTTTTTGAAAAAGTTTTAAGAAAAGAAAAATATGCAAAACACCAAACTTAAAAATTTTTACTCTATAGACACTAATAATTCAAAAATGCATATGAAAAACAAGAAAAGATACCAATCAAGAAAACTTTAAAGATCAAACAAAGAAATTCATCAAGAACAACTTGAAGATCATGAAGAACATATGCATGGATTTTCAAAATTTTTTTTAAGATAAATTAAAAATATGCAATTGATACCAAACTTAAAATTTGACACTAGACTCAAACAAGAAACATAAAATTTTTTGTTTTTATGATTTTATTAATTTTTTGTGTAATTTTCGAAAATTATTTTGGATGAAGAAAATAAATAATTTCAAAATTTTTTAATAAGAATTCCAGGAATCATGCAATGTTAGTCTAAAGCTTCGGTCCAAAATTTTAGACATGGCTTAATAGCCAGCCGAGCTTTATGTGAAAGCTTCGGTCCAAAAGATTAGACATGGCCAAATGGCCAGCCAAGCTTCAGCATACAAATCAGACATACAACAGCCAATTAGATGGGAATCCAAAGGCTCTTGCAATGATAAGTGGAAACCTCGGTCCAAAAAAAAATTTAGACATGGCTTGACAGCCAGCCAGGCTTCAACAGATCATGATGAAACTCTGGAATTCATTCTTAAAGATTCTGAAGAACAAAATAAAATATTGTATATTTTTAATAAATTTTTTTTGAATTATTTTTTCAAAAATAAAGTTAAAAAAAATGCTTAAACATAAAATAAAATTACCTAATCTGAGCAACAAGATGAACCGTCAGTTGTCCAAACTCGAACAATCCCCGGCAACGGCGCCAAAAACTTGGTACAGGAACAGTTCCCCAGCAACGGCGCCAAAAAAACTTGGTGCGCGTAACATGATCTTAACACTTCTTCACAACTCCGCGTAACTAACCAGCAAGTGCACTGGGTCGTCCAAGTAATACCTTACGTGAGTAAGGGTCGATCCCACAGAGATTGTCGGCTTGAAGCAAGCTATGGTCATCCTTTTAAATCTTTGTCAGGCAGATTCAAATGGTTATGAGGTTTTGATAATTAAAATATAAATAAAATATAAAATAAGATAAAGTTACTTATGTAATTCATTGGTGGGAATTTCAGATAAGCGTCTGGAGAGGCTTTGTTGCTTCAGAACCTCGGCTTTCCTATTGCCTTCTTCCAACCATGTGTTACCTCCTTCCATGGCAAGCTATATGATCCTCTCGCATGAAAACAAATCCATATGCGTTGTCACCGCACGGCTAATTATCTGTCGGTTCCCGCTAGCGTCAGAATAGGACCATTGTCCTTTTGCACACTGTCACTGTGCCCAACATTCGCAGGTCTGAAGCTCATCACAGTCATCCCTTCCCAGATCCTACTCGGAATACCATATACAAGGTTTAGACTTTTCGGATCCCAGGAATGGCTGCCAATAGTTCTAGCGTATACCACGAAGATACTAATCTCACGAACTCAGTCCGTGTATTAGATATCTAAGAGAGTATACTCCAGCTATCGTCCAATGACTACATTGAACATCATGTAGACCGCTTTGTGGTTTTCAGGCACGCGATCTTGGCTAAGCGAGTAACGAAGATTTGGTGATTGTCACGGGTCACCCCATCATTCTGACTTAACTGAATTAAGTAAGAGAGTATGTCTTGGAGAAGAAGTAGGCGTGAATTGAATAGAAAACAGTAGTAATTGCATTAATTCATGAAGAAAAGCAGAGCTCCACACCTTAATCTATGGGGTGTAGAAACTCCACCATAGAAAATACATAAGTGAAAGGTCTAGGCATGGCCGTGAGGCCAGCCTCCATACGTGAACATACAAGTTCTAAAGATGGTCAAAAAGACTCTCTAAAAACTCCTAAAATAAATCACTAAAAGTAGTTTTTATACTAAACTAGTAACTAGGGTTTAGAGAAAATGAGTAACTAAGTGCATATAGTGCAGAAATCCACTTCCGGGGCCCACTTGGTGTGTGCTTGGGCTGAGCATTGAAGCTTTTTCATGCATAGGCTGTTCCTGGAGTTAAATGCCAGCTTTGGTGCCAGTTTAGGCGTTTAACTCCAATTCTGGTGTCAGTTTGGGCGTTTTACGCCAAGATGTTTTAGGCTGACTTTGAACGCCATTTTGGGCCATCAAATCTCGGGCAAAGTATAGACTATTATATATTTTTGGAAATCCCAGGATGTCTACTTTCCAACGCAATTGAGAGCGTGCCAATTGGGCTTTTGTAGCTGCAGAAAATCCACTTCGAGTGCAGGAGGGTCAGAATCCAATAGCATCTGCAGTCCTTTTTCAGCCTCTGAATCAGATTTTTGCTCAAGTCCCTCAATTTCAGCCAGAAAATACCTGAAATCACAGAAAAACACACAAACTCATAGTAAAGTCCAGAAATGTGATTTTTGAATAAAAACTAATAAAAATATAATAAAAAGTAACTAAAACATACTAAAAACTATGTAAAAACAATGCCAAAAAGAGTATAAATTATCTGCTCATCAACGCACAGACGTGTGCGCACGCACACTCTGCCAAAAATATCTACCCGTGCGTACGCACACGAGGTTGTGCGCACGCACACTAGGCGATACTTGAATGGATGCGCGACGCACACGATGCGGCTCACACGCACGCGTGGCTCTGATCTGATGGCTGTGTGTACGCACACAGGTCTGTGCGTACGCACACTAGGCTGAGCTCTTCTCCTTTGATTCTTCATGCTTCCTCCACTTTGAATGCTCTTCTTCCATTCTCTCCAAGCTATTCCTGCCTTATACCTCTGAAATCACTCACAAATAACATCAAGGCATCGAATGAAAGGTAAATGGAATAAAATTAATCAAATTGGGCACAAAAGACCATATTTTCATAATCAAGCACAACTTAGGAGGAAAGTTCAAATGCATGCTATTTAGTGGAATAAGTGCAAGTTTATATGATTAAATCCATTCAATTTTAACCAAAAATCATCATCAAATATGGATTCATCAGTCAACAATTTTTATGAATTATATATGCCAAGTAAACTTTTAATTCATTGTTTATTAATGTCATTATCATCATCAATTCATACCTCATTTCATCTCAATTTCATCATTACTATTATCATCATTATCAATCACATATCAAGTATCATTCATCACTTCATTGTATTAACAATTCAACCACTCACTTCTCAACCTTTTGCTTAATTCCCTACCTAACTTAGTTAACATGCTCACCTATACTCTAAGTCTTAAAGACTCACTAACAGACCCTAAACATGTGTTAAACAGGTTTGAAAAGCTAGAGGGATGGTTTTAAACTTGAAAATATCATTTTCATAAAATAGGGATTCTGTGTACGCATGCCATGTTTCGCTATGCAGAAATGTAAATTTTCCATCTCATGTACGCGACCCTTGTTCCGCATACGCGAGCCCCTTGGGCAAGGAATTGTCCCCGCGTCGTGCGGTCTTACCCACGTATGCGGGTCTGTTGGTGCACGAATCCCCACACCTTCGTACAACTGTACCAGCAAGTGCACTGGGTCGTCCAAGTAATACCTGAGCGATTCAGGATCGATCCCATGATGATTTTGGTTTGAAGCAAGATATGGTTATCCTACAGGTCTTAGTCAGGTGAAACCAAGAGTTGATAGATAAATATTTGTGAGATCTAAACTAAATTGGCATGTAAATAAAGAAAAAGTGTAATCAGTAATAGGAATATGTTAAGGATTGGAGTTGCTTAGCCTTTCTGAATTAATTCTGGTAGTACTGTCTTCTTTGCTTGTGAGTGATCTCTTCTATGGTAGGTTGTATGTGATCAATGCCATGGGTCGTGGTCATCAATCGCCTCTGCTCCAGATTAAACGCCATTGGCCGTGGTCATCCAATCTAATGGAGGGTGAAGCTCTAGCAGTTCAATATCTTGGCGATCCTACTCAAAATGCCAATGACAAGGTTGAATCTTCCGGATCAGAGAATGCCGCTGATAAACCATTATTTTATGGTTTATATTATGTTTAATTGTGTGGTTTTATCAAATCCTTACCCACTTATTCATTAAATTAGCATGTATTTACAATTTCTTCCCAAAATTACCCCATGGTTGAAAACTGCTTCCTAGAGGCTTTTAATTATGTATTTTAATTCTCCTTTATTCCATTCGATGCCGTGATCTGTGTGTTAAGTGTTTCAGGCTTTATAGGGCATGAATGACTTGGAGATTGGAAAGGAGGCTTGCAAAAATGAAAGGAACACAAGAAATTGAGGAGATGACCAGCGAGAAGTGACGCGGACGCATAACTCACGCGACCGCGCAAAATAGAAGAAATTGCAATGACGCGCTCGCGTGCCTGACGCGAACGCATGGATTGGAAACTGCACAAGTGATGTGAAGGCGTGGACGACATGCACGCGTGGCAAGGCAAGACGCTGGATGACACGAACGCGTGGATGACGCGATCGCGTGACGTGCGCGATCTACAGAATCTGCAGAATTCACTGGGGGCAATTTTGGGCCCTATTTTGACCCAGTTTTCAGCCCAGAAAAGCAGATTAGAGCCAGGGAACATGCAGAGACCAAAAACAACATTCATTCCGCATAGTTTTAATTTTTAGATCTGATTTTACTCCTCCTCTAGGTTTACTCTCTACACATTCATAGTTCTTAGGATTTTGATTTTATTGCTTTTTGGATTGGGATATTGAGAAGAGTTATTACCTTCGGCAAGACTTCATCATTCTAGTTTGTTTCCTTACTTGTCACTTACTCTTTCATATCCTTAGTTTATTCAGAGTTACTATTGGATTATTTTTAGAATTTATTAATACAAGAACTATTTTTATTTTTATTAATCCCTTTGATTATTATTTATCATGTCTTTCTTTATTTCCCTTTCTTATTGCATGAATTTCACAATCATAATGAGCGAATAGTTCCATAACTTGATTGGGAGTTGATTGAAAGGAGGACCTTGAGTTGGATGCTCAAGAGTAAAATTATAATTGAGATTAGCGTTGGGTCGCCATCTAATCACTGACACTAATCCTCCCCAAGGGAGAGGATTAGAACTTGTGAATAGAAACTGACTTCCAACTTGCTTGACTTTCCTTTATCCGGTAAAGGATAACTGAGCAGACAACTTTCATATCAATTGAACTTGAGAGAACTCCATCAAGGATAGGGATTCCAACTAATCTACTCCCGGTCAAGGTTTTTATTTAAATTACATAAATTCTCTGATTTAATTTCCTGTCTATCAAACTCAAACCCTTTTGGAAAACATCTGATTAATAAAATACCACATCTTTCTGCAACTCGTTGGGAGACGACCTGGGATTCATACTCCCAGTATTTTAATTCTAATTTTGTGACAACCCTTCTAAATTGATAAGCGGAATTTCGGTTGGTTGAGAACTATACTTGCAACGCATCTCTTATAATAATTTCTTAACTCGCCAATTTCTGCGACGTCAATTTTTGGCGCCGTTGCCGGGGAGTTGCAATAGAGTGCTAAATGACTGATTGGAATTTATTTATTTGCATTTTATTTTATTTTCGTTACTATGAGCTGCATGTTTCTTTCGTTAAATGACGTGTTCACTTCCTGATCCAAGCTTGCCAGTATTTGATCCTGAGATTGAAAGAACTATTTCATGTATAAGGCAAGCTCGACGTCGGTTAGTCCTCTCTGAGGGCAAATCTGAAACGTCACTTGAGGAAGAAACAAGCTCCCTTTCTACTGATTCAGTTGATTTATGTGCAGGTGACATGGCAGCACCTAGGAGAGTTACTATCCAAGAGGCTGGAGCCCCTGATTTCACATTGCAACCGTTTCAAGCGCATCACCCAGCAGTGGATACAGATTTGAAATAAAGACTGCACTGCTCAACTTAATGCCTAAGTTTCATGGCTTACCTGCTCAAGAGCCTATCAAGCACCTTAGGGATTTCCAAGCAACCTGTTCTACTGTCAGGCGTGATGGTGCAGATGAAACTTCTATTTTGTTAAAAGCTTTCCCATTCTCTCTTGAGGGAAAGGCGAGAGAGTGGTACTACACTCAACCCGCAGCAACTGTTTCTGACTGGGATACGCTTAGAAGAGAATTTTTAGAAAAATTCTTTCCAGCTGAAGTTACTGATAAACTGAGGAAAGACATTTCCATGATTGTTCAGGACGAGTCTGAGACTCTCTATGAATACTAGGAGCGCTTCAACAATCTTTTGGAAGCATGCCCCCACCATATGATTAACAAGATAGTGTTGCTCAGCTACGTCACATAGGGCATGAGGCCCCAAGATAAGACCACATTGGAAAGTGCTAGCAATGGGTCTATGAAAAAGTACAAAACCACTGATGAGGCATGGCAATTGATCAGCGACTTAGCTGAATCTACTAGGAATCACAGACAAAAACAAAGCCGGGCGAAAGCTGTTGCAGAAGTATCCTCTAGTAGAGAGACTGCTGCTCTAACTCAGAGTATCTGTGAAATGACCAACTTGCTGAAGCAGATGCAGTTGAGTCAACAACAAGCTCAGTAAGCTCAGCCCCCTCCACCACAGCAAAGCCAACAGTTGGTTCCACAAAGAGTATGCGGGATCTGTGTTGATTATAGCCATTATACTGATGAATGTCCGCAGCTCCAGCAGGAAGACAACACTGTGGCAGCCACTCATAACTTCTATGACCGTTCCAATCAAGGATACAATCAAGGTGGCAGCTACAACCATGGATGGCAGGACAATTCAAACCAAGGTTGGAGAGATAATTCTAACCAGGGTTGGAGGGACAACAACAACAGAGGAGGCAGAGACAATAAGGGAAATCAGAGGTAGAATAATAACAACAACAGGCAGCAGAACCAGAACCAGCCTTACAGAGCACCTCACCTGAGGCAATTCCAAGGACTACAGCACAACCAACAGTAGACCTCTCAGATCATTTATCCCTCTTCATCTTCTAATGATGAGTTACTACAATCTATTGATCGAAGACAGCAAGCCATGGAAAACAACCTTACTTCTACTCTAAATGGTCTGAACTCTACCTTGCAAGCTCTTGTATCACAGATTGGATCACTAAATAACTCCAATAACCAGCCTTTGAGCTCCATCGGAATCCCCTCTCAACCATTTCCCAATCCAAAGGGTGGCATCAATGCCATCACCCTAAGGTCCGAAACCATACTGCAAGAGAGGAATCAGGAGGAGCCAAACCCATCAGAACACACCTCAGCTGAAGAGGTGGTGGAAGTAGAGGATGCTGAAGAGGAAGAGGACATACAAGACATGGTTGAAGAAGAAGAAGCTCAACCAGAGAAGGAAGCACCAAAGGAGGCAGACCCTGCAGGAAACGCCCTCCCTATTCCATTTCCATAAATTGCACGGAAGCCCAAGAAGCAGATGGAACTTGATCCCAAAATGGTAGAAATATTCAAAAAGGTTGAGGTAACTGTTCCCCTTTTTGATGTCATTCAACAAGTACCTAAGTATGCAAAGTTTCTAAAAGATTTATGTATACATAAAGACAAAATTAATGAATTAGAAACTATTCCTTTAGGTAGTTTTATATCTGCTTTAATGGGAGGTATACCTGAAAAATGTAGTGACCCAGGTCCATGTATGGTTAATTGTACTATTGGTGGTGTGATATTTTCTGACTGCATGTGTGATTTAGGAGCATGTGTTAGTATAATGCCTTTGTCTATATATGATACTTTGAGGCTCCCTCCCTTAAAAAGGTCGGCAGCTCATTTTGTGTTAGCAGATAAAAGCATAATTACAGTGGTTGGAATTGCTGAAGATGTATTAATGAGCATTAAGGGGCTCACATTTTCCATTGACTTCTATATCTTGGAAATGCCCCCTAATGACTCAGAAAGGTCATCATCAATCCTGCTTGGAAGACCATTCCTGAAGACTTCAAAGTTCAAGCTGGACGCATTTTTCGGAACTTATTCCTTTGAAATAGATGGCAGAATAGTGAAATTCAGTTTAAATGGAGCTTTGGAGCACCCTCTGGATGACCTTTCTATCTCTCAGTGTGACATCATAGATGAAACCGTGGCTGAAGTTCACCAGGAGGAGTTAGAAGAGAAGTACACAGGACAAGGTCCAAGTGTGGGGACACTTTCAGAGGACAATGAGGGTACTTTGCCATTATCACCAGCCCCAGATAATCCAGAGCCTGACCATGAATAGAAATTAGAATTAAAGCCCCTCCCTCTACACCTTAAGTATGCTTACCTTGAGGACAAGAAGAAGTTTCCACTTATCATTGCAAGGGAACTCACTTCCCAACAAGAAGAACAGCTACTCAGTGTGCTGAGGAAACACAGAAAAGCAATTGGATGGAGCTTGGCAGACATAGAAGGCATCAACCCTCAAGTTTGTGAGCACATAATATTTTTAGAAGAGGGAGCTAGGCCTGTTCATCAACCCCAGAGAAGACTGAATCCCACTATCTTGGAGGTTGTCAAAAAGGAAGTGACCAGACTACTTGAGGCGGATATCATCTACCCCATCTCAGACAGTGAATGGGTAAGCCCAGTACAAGTAGTACCCAAGAAGTCTGGAGTCACTACCGTGAAGAATGAGCATGGAGAGCTCATAGCAACCAGAGTACAGAACGCCTGGAGGATCTGCATTGATTACAGGTGCCTCAACCAGGCCACTCGTAAGGATCACTACCCCCTTCCATTCATTGACCAAATGCTGTATCGCCTGTAAGGTAAATCACATTATTGCTTTTTAGATGGTTACACAGACTATTTCCAGATTCATATAGCTCCTGAAGATCAGGAAAAGACTACTTTTACATGTCCTTTTGGGACTTATGCTTATAAGAGAATGCCCTTTGGCTTGTTCAATACACCAGCTACCTTCCAAAGGTGCATGATGAGTCTTTTCTCTGACCTTATTGAGGACGGTATGAAGGTTTTTATGGATAATTTTAGCATTTATGGTGATTCCTTTAGCCTTTGCTTAGATAGTTTATCAAGAGTATTAGATAGATATGTCAGTACAAACCTTGTATTGAATTTTGAAAAATGTCACTTTATGGTAAAACAAGGGATTGTACTAGGACATGTTGTATCTAATACTGGCATTTCTGTAGATCCAGCAAAGGTGGATGTTATTTCTAGTTTACCTTACCCCTCCTCTGTGAGGGAAGTCCATTCGTTCCTTGGCCATGCAGGTTTTTACCGGAGATTCATCAAGGACTTTAGCAAGGTAGCACTATCCTTATCCAGACTACTGCAGAAAGATATTGAGTTCGAGTTCAGTGAGGATTGCAAACAAGCATTTGATAAGCTGAAGACCGCCCTGACTCAAGCTCCAATTGTGAGAGGACCAGACTGAAGCCAGCCATTTGAAATCATGTGCGATGCTTCCAACCATGCAGTAAGAGCAGCGCTGGCTCAGCGTGAAGGTAAGGACCCTTTTGTAATTGCTTATGCGTCTAAGACTTTAGACACAGCTCAGTCTAATTACATTACTACTGAGAAAGAGCTTCTTGCTATTGTTTTTGCTCTGGATAAATTCCGAGCCTATTTACTTGGTAGTAAAGTAGTAGTGTACTCAGACCATGCAGCTCTAAAGTATTTATTAGCTAAAAAGGAGTCCAAACCAAGGCTTATACGTTAGATACTGCTACTACAAGAATTTGATTTAGAAATTAAGGATAGGAGTGGTAACCAGAATCTAGCGGCAGACCACTTGAGTCGCCTTGAGCACATTAAGGATACCGCCACTCCTATAAATGATAATTTCCCTTTTGATAACTTACAAGCAGTATCTGAAGTAGTCCCTTGGTATGCGCCTGTAGCTAATTATCTAGTTAGCCACACTTTTCCTCCAAACTTTACTAAGCATCAAAGAGACAAGCTGAAAAGCGAGTCTAAATATTATATATGGGATGACCCATATTTATGGAGATGTGGCACTGACCAGGTAATTAGACGGTGTGTGTCTCAATCAGAATTTCAGTCCATTTAGAGGCCTGCCACTCATCTGAGAGTGGAGGACATTTTGGCCCTCAAAGAACAGCTAGAAAAATCTTAGACTGTGGATTCTGGTGGCCTACTCTTTTTAAAGACGCTGCTGAATTTTGTAAATCTTGTTCCCCATGCCAAAGGTTTGGTAATATATCCAAGAGGGATGAGATACCTCAACAGACTATGCTTTTCTGTGAAATTTTTTATGTTTGGGGCATCGACTTCATGGGTCCATTTCCAAATTCTAATGGTCATTTTTATATATTGTTAGCTGTAGATTACGTTTCTAAATGGGTGGAAGCAATTCCTACCCGCACTGATGATGCTAACATTGTTGTTTCCTTTGTCAGAAACCACATTATTTGTCGCTTTGGATCACCACGAGCAATCGTGAGCGATCAAGGCACCCATTTCTGTAACAGGAAACTAACAGGATTACTGAAGATAGCATGGGATACTTCATAAAGTGGCAACAACCTACCATCCCCAGACTAATGGACAAGATGAGGTGTCTAACAGAGAGATAAAGAGTATATTGCAGAAGATAGTTAAACCTCATAGAAGAGACTGGAGCACCAGGCTACAAGATGCACTCTGGGCATATAGAACAGCATACAAGACACCCATTGGGATGAGTCCCTTCCGCTTAGTTTATGGAAAAGCCTGTCACCTCCCAGTTGAGGCAGAGCACAAAGCCTTTGGGAAGTAAAAGAGTGAAATATGGGATTTGAGAAAGCTAGAGCTGAAAGGAAGTTGCAACTGCAAGAATTAGAAAGCCTTCGCCTAGAAGCTTATGAGAACTCAAGGTTGTACAAAGAAAAGATGAAGGTTGTGCATGATAAGCACATCAAGATGAGAGAGTTCTAACCTGGGGACTTTGTCCTCCTTTACAACTCTAGACTGAGGCTCATGGCAGGCAAGTTAAGATCAAGATGGGATGGTCCATATAGAGGAGAGAAGGCTGAGCCATACAGAGTCTTTCATCTGAGTCATCCTTCAAGCTCTGAATTCATCAAAGTTAATGGGCATCGCTTAAAGCTATATCATGGTGAGAAGGCGACGAAACCCAAGGAGCTAGAGATCTTCCTCTTGGAGGATCCACCCACAGCAGAAGACTGAGCTAGTGGAGCGTCCAACTTAAGGACGTTAAAGCAAAGTGCTAGGTGGGAGACAACCCACCATGGCATGATCGTTCCTTTCTCTCTTCTTAATTTTCTTTTTCAATAACTCTTCTCATTATTAGTGCATTCAGTTTGCATCTTCATCTGCACATTTGCATATTTTAAACAAAAAGAAAAAAGAAAAAAAGGGCTCGCGACGCGACAGCGTCGCCGACACATCCGCGTCGTAGGTGAGTAAGAAAGAAAAATAAATCGAACAAAAAGTCACGCGGGAGCGTGGCTGGAGGTGTACCTTTGGCACAAATTGATCCACGTGACCGCGTCGCTGACGCGTCTGCGTCATGTGGGAAAAATGCCTCCCACGCGTCTGCGTCACCCACGCAGACGCGTGATCTGGAAATCGACATAAGAAAGGGTGCCTGGCCGAAAGTTGTGCTGGAATGGGGCTGGACTGGCGCTAGACGCACAAGCCTTACCACGCGAATGCATGCCCCACGCGTCTGCGTCGCATTCCAATATTGGCCACCCACGCGATCGCGTCAACCACGCGACCGCGTCACCCTGGAATTTGGCAATAATGAGTTTTGAACAGAGAGTTGTGCGAGCGCGAGGCTGCCCTCGCGCCAGTAGCACAAAACGAGTCACGCGTCCGCGTGACCGACGCGACCGCGTCGATTCATATAAGCGCCATCCGCACGAACGCGTACCCCACGCGTTCGCATCGCTTGCGCCACACAGCTTATCCTAATCTGCCAACATATCTTATCTTTCTCTTCCCCAAATCTTACTTTTTCTTCTCCCTCCCTATTTTCTCTCTCCCTTCTTTCTTCTTTCTCACTTTTTACTTTCTCTCTCTCTCACCACCATTAACAAGGTTTTTCTTTTCTTTTTCCCTCCTTACTTTTCTATTCTTCTTCTTAATTTATATTTTCTTCTTCTTTTCTTTTTCTTTTTACTTGCATTATCCATGTTTTCTTTTTCTTTCTTTTTCTTTTAATTGGTGTTAGAAATTTAGTAGGGTCATTATTATTCCTTATGATTTGCTTGTGGATTGTTGCAAAATTGTTTGGCAATTATATATTAATTTTTAAGGGTTTCTTGCATGTTCAATTTAATACATTCAATAACTTATTCACCATGCATGCTATGTGTTTGTGAAAATGCCCGTATGGCATTGTGCACTGTTTTTCGATATCTTTTATTCTACTACTCTAAATGCTTGCTTTTCACAAAAAAACCCTTATTATATTTTGTTATTTAAATATAATTGTCGTTACAAACAAATTATCAGTTTGAAAGGCTTGGTAATCTAACTTGGACATTGAATGCTTGATCTATGCTACTCATGTCTTTGCCTGCATGCCAATAAACACCTTGCATTTAATTGTCATCATATGCACTTGCTATATTTCCTTAGTTGATTTCTCACATGTAGTCATGACCATGTGTTAACATCATTCATCTTTAATGTGCACTGATTACCTCCTTTCCTGCCTTCTTCCTTGCTCCAAACCTTGACATTTTAACATACTTTCCCTTTTCTTTCTTTTAGGATGGCCACCAAGAAAGGCAAGGAGAAAGCTACTCCCAAATCAACAGCAATGAGAGGAACCAAACGAGCTCTAGTGGCAGAGCCATCTTCAACTGCAGTCAAACCCTCAACAAAAAGAATTAAGAGGGTTATTAAGGTTGATGACAAAGAGAAAGCCTTCCCAGCAAAGGACACTGCACGATTTACCAATCGCTACTGTGAGCAGATGTTCCCCATCCTGGCAGAAAGGAGTTATAACAATGAATACCTTCTTATCCTCCCGACCCGCATTGCTGAATTTGTTGAGCCGCAAATTGAAAGAAGACAATGGGGTTTCCTTCAGAGACAGCCATGGCAGGTCAATCTTCCCTGGGTAGTCAAGTTCTACTCTAATTACCACCTGCCAACCCTGCAGTCTGTCTACGTCCGTCAGAAACAAGTCCCCATTACAGAAGAGGCCATTCAACGAGCTCTAGATCTCCCCCTTACTCCAGAAGGACTGGATGCATTTCAAGAAGCTTTACTCAAGCGCCAGATGTACCAATTTGACTGGGACGCTGTTCTCAGAGTTATCGTACTACCTGGCAGCAGATGGATCTACGGATACCATCGTTCCCGACCTAAGAGAATATCGGCTTCTACACTTACCTTGGAGGCTCGCGTATGGGCACAGATTATGTCCCATTACGTCTTTGAAAGCACTCACGAGTCCTCCTTCACTGCATACATGGCCGTTCTACTATGGTGCATCCTTACGGACCAGCCTCTGAACCTACCAAGACACATCCGGAATGCCATGGGACACTGGTGCGCGGAAATTGTGATTACACTTTAATTATGTAAAATACATCGCTCTTTCTTTCCCTGGTAATGGCGCCAAAAACATGATGCCAATACCATGGTTCAAAACTTCGCACAACTAACTAGCAAGTGCACTGGGTCATCAAGTAATACCTTACGTGAGTAAGGGTCGAATCCCACGGAGATTGTTGGTATGAAGCAAGCTATGGTCACCTTGTAAATCTCAGTCAGGCGGATATAAAATAGTGATGGAGTTTTCAAAATTAAATAATAAAAGAGGGATAGAAATACTTATGTAATTCATTGGTGAGAATTTTAGATAAGCGAATAGAGATGCTTTCGTTCCTCTGAACCTCTGCTTTCCTGCTATCTTCATCCAATCAGTCTTACTCCTTTCCATGGCTGGCTTTATGTGATACATCACCATTGTCAATGGCTACTTTCGGTCTTCTCTCGGGAAAATGATCCAAATGCCCTGTCACGGCACGGCTAATCGTCTGGAGGCATCACCCTTGTCAATGGCTTCATCTTATCCTCTCAATGAAAATGATCAACGCACCCTGTCATGGCACGGCTATTCATCTGTCGGTTCTCGATCATGCTGGAATAGGATTTATTATCCTTTTGCGTCTGTCACTACGCCCAGCAATCGCAAGTTTGAAGCTCGTCACAGTCATTCAATCATTGAATCCTACTCGGAATACCACAGACAAGGTTTAGACTTTCCGGATTCTCTTGAATGCCGACATCATTCTAGCTTACACCACGAAGATTCTGATTAAGAGATCTAAGAGATACTCATTCAGTCGAAGGTAGAACGGAAGTAGTTGTCAGGCACGCGTTCATAGGGAATGATGATGATTGTCACGTTCATCACATTCAGGTTGAAGTGCGAATGAATATCTTAGAAGCGAAATAAAATGAATTGGATAGAAAACAGTAGTACTTTGCATTAATCTTTGAGGAACAGCAGAGCTCCACACCTTAATCTATGGAGTGTAGAAACTCTACCGTTAAAAATACATAAGTGAAAGGTCCAGGCATGGCCGAGATGGCCAGCCCCTCTGATCTAAGAACCAGGCGTCCAAAGATATCTAATACAATAGTAAAAGATCCTATTTATAATAAACTAGCTACTAGGGTTTACAGAAGTAAGTAATTAATGCATAAATCCACTTCCGGGGCCCACTTGGTGTGTGCTTGGGCTGAGCTTTAACTTTCCACGTGCAGAGACCATTTGTGGAGTTGAACGCTAGGTTTTGATCCATTTCTGGCGTTCAACTCTGGTTTTTGATCCCTTTCTGGCGCTGAACTCCAGAATTGGGCAGAGAGCTGGCGTTGAACGCCAGTTTACGTCGTCTAAACTTGGGAAAAGTATAGACTATTATACATTGCTGGAAATCCCTGGATGTCTACTTTCCAACGCATATGGAAGCGCGCCATTTCGAGTTCGGTAGCTCCAGAAAATCCACTTTGAGTGCAGGGAGGTCAGAATCCAACAGCATCAGCAGTCCTTCTTCAACCTCTGAATCTGATTTCTGCTCAAGTCCCTCAATTTCAGCCAGAAAATACCTGAAATCACAGAAAAACACACAAACTCATAGTAAAGTCCAGAAATGTGAATTTAACATAAAAACTAATGAAAACATCCCTAAAAGTAACTAGATCCTACTAAAAACAATGCCAAAAAGCGTATAAATTATCCGCTCATCACAACACCAAACTTAAATTGTTGCTTGTCCCCAAGCAATTGAAAATCAAATAGGATAGAAAGAAGAGAATATACTATAAATTCCAAACTATCAATGAAACATAGCTCCAATCAAATGAGCGGGACTTATAGCTTTTTGCCTCTTGAATAGTTTTGGCATCTCACTTTATCCATTGAGGTTCAGAATGATTGGCATCTATAGGAACTCAGAGGTCAGATAGTGTTATTGATTCTCCTAGTTCAGTATGATGATTCTTGAACACAGCTTCTTTATGAGTCTTGGCCGTGGCCCTAAGCACTTTGTTTTCCAGTATTACCACCGGATACATAAATGCCACAGACACATAATTGGGTGAACCTTTTCAGATTGTGACTCAGCTTTGCTAAAGTCCCCAATTAGAGGTGTCCAGGGTTCTTAAGCACACTCTTTTTTTTGCTTTGGACCTTGACTTTAACCGCTCAGTCTCAAGTTTTCACTTGACACCTACACGCCACAAGCACATGATTAGGGACAGCTTGGTTTAGCCGCTTAGGCCAGGATTTTATTCCTTTAGGCCCTCCTATCCACTGATGCTCAAAGCCTTGGGATCCTTTTTATTTGCCCTTGCCTTTTGGTTTTAAGGGTTACTGGCTTTTTGCTCTTGCCTCTTGGTTTTAAGAGCTTTGGCTTTTTCTGCTTGCTTTTTCTTTTTCTTTCTATTTTTTTTTCTGCAAGCTTTGTTCTTTGCTGCTTTTTCTTGCTTCAAGAATCATTTTTATGATTTTTCAGATTATCAAATAACATGTCTCCTAGTCATCATTCTTTCAAGAGCCAACATATTTAACATTCTTAAAACAACAACTTCAAAAGACATATGCACTGTTCAAGCATACATTCAGAAAGCAAGAAGCATTGTCACCACATCAATATAATTAAGCTAAGTTCAAGGATAAATTCGAAACTCATGTACTTCTTGTTCTTTTGAATTAAAACATTTTTCATTTAAGAGAGGTGATGGATTCATAGGACATTCATAACTTTAAGACACAGTTACTAACTACTAATGATCATGTAATGAAGACACAAACATAGATAAGCACATAACATAGAAAACAAAAAACAGAAGAAATAAGAGCAAGGAACGAATCCACCTTAGTGATGGTGGCGTTTCCTTCTTGAGGAACCAATGATGTCCTTGAGCTCTTCTATGTCTCTTCCTTGTCTTTGTTGCTCCTCCCTCATTGCTTTTTTGATCTTCTCTTATTTCATGAAGCATGATGGAGTGCTCTTGATGTTCCACCCTTAGTTGTCCCATATTGGAACTCAATTCTCCTAGGGAGGTGTTGATTTGCTCCCAATAGTTTTGTGGAGGAAAGTGCATTTGAGGCATCTCCGGGATCTCATGGTGATGAGCTTCATACGCCTCTTGAGCTCCATGAATGGGCTCTCTTGCTTACTCCATCTTTTTCTTAGTGATGGGCTTGTCCTCTTTAATGAGGATATCTCCCTCTATGTCAATCCCAGCCGAGTTGCATAGGTGGTAAATGAGGTGAGGAAAGGCTAACCTTGCCATAGTGGAGGACTTGTTAGCCACCTTGTAGAGTTCTTGAGGTATAATCTCATGAACTTCCACCTCTTCTCCAATCATGATGCTATGGATCATGATGGCCCGGTCTATAGTAACTTCAGACCGGTTGCTAGTGGGAATGATTGAGCATTGAATGAACTCCAACATCCTCTAGCTACAGGCTTGAGGTCCAATCTTCTTAGTTGAACCGACTTGCCTTTGGAGTCAATCTTCCATTGAGCTCCTTCTACACATATGTCCATAAGGACTTGGTCCAACCTTTGATCAAAGTTGACTCTCCTTGTGTAGGGGCGTGCGTTCTCTTCCATGTTTGGCAAGTTGAACGCCAACCTCACATTTTCCGGACTAAAATCTAAGTATTTCCCCCGAACCATTGTAACATAGTTCTTTGGATCCGGGTTCTTACTTTGATCATGGTTCTTGGTGATCCATGCATTGGCATAGAACTCTTGAACCATTAGGATGCCGACTTATTGGATGGGATTTGTTAGAACTTCCCAACCTCTTCTTTGAATTTCATGTCGGATCTCTGGATACTCATTTCTTTTGAGTTTGAAAGGGACCTCAGGGATCACCTTCTTCTTGGCCACAACATCATAGAAGTGGTCTTGATGGGCTTTGGAGATGAACCTTTCCATCTCCCTTGACTCGGATGTGGAAGCTTTTGTCTTCTCTTTCCCCTTTCTAGAGGATTCTCCGGTCTTAGGTGCCATCAATGGTAATGAAAAAACAAAAAGCTTATGCTTTTACCACACCAAACTTAGAATTTTGCTCGCCCTCGAGCAAGAGAAGAAAGAATAGATGAAGAAGAAGAAGAAATGGAGGAGAGGGAGAAGGTGATGTATTTCGGCCAAGAAGGGTATAGAGGGGTTGTGTTGTGTGAATTTGAAGAAGAATGGAGGGCTTTATATAGGGAAGGGAGGGGGGAAAGGTTTCGGCCATATGGGTGGGTTTGGGTGGGAGATTGGTTTTGAATTTTGAAGGTAGGTGGAGTTTATGAGGTAGGTTTATGGGGAAGAGTGGATGGATGTGAGTGGTGAAGAGGTGATGGGGAAGAGAGATTGAGGTGATTGGTGAAGGGTTTTTGGGGAAGAGTGTTTATGGGATTGTGTGAAAGAGGGGTGAGAAGAAGTGAGTGGAGGTAGGTGGGGATCCTGTGGGGTCCACAGATCCTGAGATGATCCTGTGGGGTCCACAGATCCTGAGGTGTTTAAGGATTTACAACCTTGCACCACATTAGGCATGTAAAATGCCCTTGCACACAACTCTGGGCGTTCAGCACCAGGTTGGTGCCCATTTTGGGCGTTCAACGCCCATTTACTAGCCATTTCTGGCGTTGAACGCCAGAACCATGCTTGTTCTGGGCGTTCAGCACCAGGATGCTGCCCATTTTGGGCGTTCAGCGCCAGAACCATGCTCTGTTCTGGCGTTGAACGCCAGGCAGATGCTTCCTCCAGGGTGTGATTTTTCTTCTGCTGTTTTTGATTCCATTTTCAATTTTTATATTTATTTTTTGACTCCACATGATCATGAACCTAATAAAACATGAAAAACAAAAACAAAATTAGATAAATAAACATTGGGTTACCTCCTAACAAGCGCTTCTTTAATGTCAATAGCTTGACAGTGGGCGCTCATGGAGCCTCACAGATGTTCAGAGCATTGTTGAAACTCTCCAACACCAAACTTAGAGTTTGGATATGGGAGTTCAACACCAAACTTAGAGTTTGGTTGTGGCCTCCCAACACCAAACTTAGAGTTTGACTGTGGGGGCTTGGGTTGACTCTGCTTTGAGAGAAGCTTTTCATGCTTCCTCTCCATGGTTGCAGAGGGAGATCCTTGAGTTTTAAACACAAGGGAGTCCTCATTCCATTGAAGGACTAGTTCACCTCTGTCAACATCAATCACAGCTCTTGCTGTGGCCAGAAAAGGCCTTTCTAGGATGATGGATTCATCCTCTTCCTTTCCAGTATCCAGGACTATGAAATCAGCAGGGATGTAAAGGCCTTCAACCTTTACTAACACGTCCTCTACTTGTCCATATGCCTGTTTTCTTGAATTAGCCAAAAACTTGATGTGTATTTTCGGAAAACGAATTCCAAACACACAAAACTAACCGGCAAGTGCACCGGGTCGCATCAAGTAATAAAACTCACGGGAGTGAGGTCGATCCCACAGGGATTGAAGGATTGAGCAATTTCAGTTTAGTGGTTGATTTAGTCAAGCGAATCAAGATTTGGTTGAGTGATTTGTAATTAACAGAATTTAAATTGCATGAAATTAAAAGGGAGAAGGACAATTGCAGTAAATTAAAGAGCAGAGAAGGTAAATGTGCTGAATCTTAAAGAACAAGAAATTAAATGGCAGAAACTTAGAACGCAAGAAATGTAAATTGCAGAATATTATAGTGCAAGAAATGTAAATGGCTTGAATTGTAAAGGGAATTGGGAGTTGGATTTGCAGAAATTAAACAAGGAAAAGAAAAATTCAACAAACAGGAATGTAAAAGAAGGATTCAATTAAACCGGATCTTAAATGAAAATTAGAATAAGCTTGGTGTGACAACGAAACAGGGAAATTGAAATTGAGAGCTATAGATCTCAGGACTCAAGAGACTAGATAGCCAAGTCTAGATCTCACTGCCTTCCTAGATCCAGCAAGAACAATTGCAAAGGAAATAAAGAAGTGTAAATTGCAGAGAGATTAGAAGAAGAAGCAATTAACAGAAAAGGAATTCAATTATGCAGAAAATTTAACAAGATCTCAAGGTGAGATTGAAACAGAAGTTCTTCAATTCTTCACCCAAGATCCAAAGCAAGAAAAGTAAAGAGTGCTCAAGCAAGAACAAGGAAGAAGAGAGATCAATTCTCCTCCCAAATTCTCTAGAATTCTAAAGCAACAATGCAAAAATCTAAAGGTGAGCTCTCTGTAAGTGTTCTGAAAATTCTCTCCGAAAAAGCTCTCCGAAAAACTTAAATCCTAAGCTATTTATACACTTTCTTCAAATGGTCTTCAAGACTTGAATTTGGCCTTTGCTCTTGATGGAATTGGGTTGATAAAGGCCTTGGTTGATTACTCTTGGAGTTGGAGAAAGATCCATTGTGAACCGGGTTGAAATCATAAAAGTTTGAGTAAAAGTTTGAGGCAAACTTTTACTCAAACTTTTTATACCAGATGGCTTCTCTTGCTGCTACCAACGTTTGGGCTAAAGTTTGAGGTCAAACTTTTGCTCAAACGTTGGCCCCCTTGTGTATATGTGTGGCGCCAACGTTTGCCAAAAAGCTTGAGGCAAACGTTGGCGCAAACTTTTCTCCTCCAGGGTGTGCAAGTGTGGCGCCAACGTTTGCCAAAAAGTTTGAGACAAACGTTGGCGCAAGCTTTTCTCCTCCAGGGTGTTGGTTTTGTGATGCCAACGTTTGCCAAAAAGTTTGAGGCAAACGTTGGCTCAAGCTTTTCTCCCAAAAGTTTGAGCTAAAGTTTGAGGCAAACTTTTGCTCAAGCTTTTTTTCCTCTGGAGTGTTTTCAATTCTTCCAAAAGTTTGAGCTAAAGTTTGAGGCAAACTTTGGCTCAAACTTTTTCCTCTGGCACGTTTTCAACTCTTCTAAAAGTTTGAGCTAAAGTTTGAGGCAAATTTTGGCTCAAACTTTTTGTTCTCTCTTGCTCCTAGCCATTCCTTCTTCCTTCAACCTTCTTCAAAACTCTTTCCACCTATCATCAGTCAATCAAAACAATCAAAGCTATGCCCCAAATTATGAGATTGTATTTCTTTCATAATATATGACAATTATAGCATAAAATCTCATGAAAGTGCATGAATTCATACATGGTTGATTGAATCAAAGGAAACATGGAAATCTACCCAATTGGCTTGCTTATGGCTTAAGAAAGTGCATAAATCAATTGAAAACAAAAGAAAAAGGCTAGTGAAACTAGGCTAAGATGACTTGTCATCACAACACCAAACTTAAAACTTGCTTGTCCCCAAGCAAGAAAAGAATTATTGAGAAGAAAGAATAAAATTGAAGAGGATGTTCATACTAGCAAAGTATTATTGGTAGTTCATGGGGTTTTATGTGGATATGTAAACACTCACTTCTTATTGACTTTTAGGCCTAGAAAGTCTCCTTCAAGCATCAAGTAACACACTGCTATGGCCTCTCATTATTCCTTTGTTCTTGACTATTATTTTTTTCTCTAAGCTTTAGTTCAGTGTCATGTGTAACAAGTTCATTTCTTTCTTTATACTTGACACATTATTCACTATAGACACTTGGCTCACATTCCTTCTTAAAACATTGATGCCCAGCACCTCTTTGGGTTACTAAATGCCTTGTAGTTAGGTTGCTCTTGATAGTGGACTTTCAGCTGATGATCCCGAGTTAGTTAACTCAAGTCACCAAGTGTTGATGCACTCCAAAGAACTTAATAATCCAAGCAGATCCTAGTACAAAGACACCACAGGCATATATTCTAAGGTTCAAGCTATTGGTGTCTAGCTTTTCTTCTTTTTTTCTTTTATTCTATTGCCAATTTTTGGCCTTTTCTTTTCTCTGTTTGTTTTTCTTTTTAACCAAGGACTTTTATTTGATTGAGATTCATAGACAGTAGGCCACTTTCTACTTAGAAGGAGACATCCTAGTTCTCTTATTCACTAAAAGTAAGCTATCATACAATCACACATACATACCACCACTTACTTTTATTGTACTTCTATCTAATAGAGAACTATCTCACTTCACATTCAAACATTTCTTTTATTGAATTAAAGATGCAGGGGATAAAGCATGCTTTTTGTTAAGTGAAAGTAAACATACAAGCATACACTTAGGCTAGCTTACTTATTTTAAATTGAAACAGAAATGATGCAAAGACTACTAAACTAACAGTTACTGTTAAGATGGGCATATTCACACTTCCAATTTAGAGCAATTCAATGCTGATGGAGTTAAGTGACAATACAACCTCTTGGTGGCTTCTTCTTCTTTCTCTCAGCTAATGGTGTGTAGTCCTCCCAAGAGAGTGATGAATTCCTGCAGTGTTAATGGAAGTTGCTTGTTTCTCAAGCCCTTAGGTGACTGGTTAGTGTGCAAGACTTTCTTGTAGGCTTTTGAACTTACTTTGGTGTGTGAACACCAAACTTAGTCCCTTGCCATGTTTCTTATACATTAAAATAACCATATGTGAAAACCTAAGTCTTTGCTAAAGGTAATAAAGCTAAAAACTAGAAACAGACAATGATTAAATGATTTATCAGATTGCTTGGAGCTAGTAACCCTTTGTGCAGAAGGTGAGAATGTGCTTTTAAATGAGATTTTGGTGGAACACCAAACTTAGAATCCTTTATTCTCCCTTAAATTGTTTTGGTGTGAAACACCAAACTTAGCTCCTTGCAATACATACCAATCATTTAACCTTTTTATTGAAATAGCTATGAAAAGAAAATTACCTCATGTTAGGTTGCCTCCCAACAAGCGCTTCTTTATTGTCATTAGCTTGACACTGGGGCTTTCTTTTATGGTGGTTGATGATTGTAGTGCCTCAACTTGTCTCCCCTGACTGTGATCCTCCTCTTTGTTCCTTGGTGTTCAATTTCAGCATGCTCTAATGAGAGTATATTGCTGACAGTGTAGTAATCATCAGTCTGTTGGCTTGCTCCTAGTTGTTGATAAATCAATTGCACTTTATCGCCTTTGGAAAGCCCTTCTGTTGGAATCTTTCTGTTCTTCCAACCTCTTTTTGTTTTGTTTCTGTGTTTCTTCCTTTCTTTTGTTGACCTTTCTTCTCTGGCCGTAGGCTTACTTTGGAGATCTCTCTTCTTAGGGGCTAATATTCCAATATCCTCTTGAACTTCTTCATCCTTCTACACAATCTTTTGCCTTGGGATGTTGCTGTGAATCACCTTGTTGCTTTCTTCCTTTAACTGTGATTCTTCCTTGTCGAGTTCCATATAGTCTTTCTTCTCATCACCGAACTGCGCTTCTGGTAATACTTTCAGAGTGACACTCTTATCATGCATTCTGAGAGTTAATTCTCCTTGCTCTACGTCTATGATAGCCCTAGCAGTGGCCAAGAACGGTCTCCCAAGTATGATGGAGTCACTTTCATCCTCATCTGAATCTAGAACCACAAAATTTGCAGGGTATATGAATTTGTCCACCTTGACTAGAAGGTTTTCAATCACACCCCTTGGGTATACCATTGACTTATCTACCAGCTCTAGAGACATCTGTACTGGTTTAACTTCCTCTATACGCAACTTTTTCACCAAAGAGAAGGGTATTAAGTTAATACTTGCTCCTAGATCGCACATTGCCTTAGTGATGGTTAATTCCCCAATGGTGCAAGGCAGCAAGAAGCTTTCGGGATCTTCAAGCTTAGGAGGAAGCCCTTTTTGAATCAAAGCCCTGCATTCCTCAGTAAGCAGTATGGTCTCTTTCTCATCCCAACTTCTTTTCTTGTTGATAAGCTCCTTCAAAAACTTGGCATACAGAGGCATTTGCTCAAGTGCTTCAGCCAAGGGAATATTGATTTCCAGCTTTTTGAAAGTCTCAAGGAACTTATGAAAATGTTGGTCCTTAGTCTCTTTGCTGAACCTCTGGGGATATGGTAGTGGAGGTGTGATGCTCTTTCCTACTTGGTGCTGGCCCTGAATCACTTCTTTTGAATTATGTGGTTGGTTGTTCTTTTCTTTGAGTTTCTCAGTGCTCTTGCTTGGCATCATAACTTGATCCTTGGCTTCATCTGCCTTTGTTTGTTTTTCATCTTCTATTGGTCTTTTGCTGCTCTCTGCTTGCTTCTTTGTAGTGTCATTGTTGCTCATCAATGTTCTCCCACTCCTTAATTGTATTGCCTTGCATTCTTCCTTAGGATTTGGGATTGTGTCACTCGGCAGTGAGCTTGAAGGTCTCTCAACAGAAATCTGCTTGGAGATTTGCCCAATCTGCCTCTCTAGGCTCTTCATGGAGGCTTCATGGTTCTTGGTTGTCATTTCCTGGTGTTTCCACATTTTGTCTATCAAAGTTTCCAAGTTAGTGAGTCTTTGAGATTCAGGTGATGCTTGTGGTGGGTTGTGAGATGTGGATGGTGGATGGTAGGCATTTTGGTTGGTGGGTTGGTTATTGGATTAGTAATGGTTGGGGTTGGGGTAGTTGTTTTGAGGTTTTCTGTAAGGGTTTTGGTTAGTTTGCTGCTGGTTGTGGTTTTGGTTGTTTCTTGAAGTGTTTTGGTTTGAGTTCCTCTGCCATGGTTGTTGGTTCTGGTTGTGATTATCTCCCCATCTGAGGTTTGGGTGGTTCTTCCAGGATGGATTGTATGTGTCACCATACACTTCATTCTGTCCAGAATTTTGGTTGTGCATGTACTGGACTTGTTCTTGCTGCTGCTCCTCTTGAGTTTCTTCATTTTTCCCCCATGTGGATGATGGTTGGCTTGTGTTAACTGCTGCAACTTGGAGGCTATCAATCCTCTTGGCCATTTGCTCAAATTGTTGTTGAATTTGCTGCTGCATGATCTTGTTTTGAGCCAAGATTGAGTCCACTCCTTCTAACTCCATTACTCCTCTCCTTTGTGATGGTTGGCGTTGCCTTTGATGCGCAAAGAAATATTGATTGTTGGCCACCATGTCCACAAAATTCTGGGCTTCCTCAGCAGTTTTCATCAGTTGTAGTGAACCTCCAGCAGAATGATCTAATGCCTCTTGAGATTTCAATGTCAGGCCTTCATAGAAATTTTGCAGCACGTCCCATTCATTGAACATCTCTGGAGGACACTTTCTGATTAAGGCTTTGTACCTCTCCCATGCTTCATACAAAGATTCGGCATCTAATTGTGTGAATGTCTGCACCTCGGTTTTCAACCTGATGACTCTTTGGGGTGGATAGAATTTGGCTAGAAATTTAGTCACCAAGTCATCCCAACTAGTGATGCTTCCTTGGGGAAAAGTTTCAAGCCATTGTGCAGCCTTGTCCCTTAATGAGAACGGGAACAACAGAAGCTTGTAAGTTTTAGGATTCACGCCATTGGATTTGACAGTGTCACAAATCCTTAAGAAGGTAGATAGGTGTTGATTTGGATCCTCCAATGGTCCTACCCCAAACGAGCAGTTGTTTTGGACCAATGTGATGAGTTGTGGCTTCAGTTCAAAGTTATTTGCATTGACATTAGGGGTGAGAATGCTGCTTCCACAATGTCTAGCATTTGCAAAGGTATAGGAGGCCAATACTCTCCTCTGTTGTGGGTTAACCCCTCCTCCTGGATTAGATGGATCTCCTTCCATCTCGTGATATTCTTCCTCAGATTCTTCCTCTCCAACAATATTTTTCCCTCTTTCAGCTCTTCTTAACCTTCTAAGAGTTCTCTGGTCAGTTTCAGATAAAACAGGAATGAATCTCCCTGTACCTGACATACAAACAAAACAAAAGAGACACCACCAGTAACTCTTCAATCTATTGCTAGAATGAAGTTTAGTTTAAGCAAAATTTCAAACAGTTAGCGTGTTAGTCAAAAATTAGAGAAACAGAAAAGAAAAAGTGCTTGATCTAGATCTCCACTTCACGTAATCATTGTCAATCTATTTCAATCCCTGGCAACGGCGCCAAAAACTTGATGTGTATTTTTGGAAAACGAATTCCAAACACACAAAACTAACCGGCAAGTGCACCGGGTCGCATCAAGTAATAAAACTCACAGGAGTGAGGTCGATCCCACAGGGATTGAAGGATTGAGCAATTTCAGTTTAGTGGTTGATTTAGTCAAGCGAATCAAGATTTGGTTGAGTGATTTGTAATTAACAGAATTTAAATTGCATGAAATTAAAAGGGAGAAGGACAATTGCAGTAAATTAAAGAGCAGAGAAGGTAAATGTGCTGAATCTTAAAGAACAAGAAATTAAATGGCAGAAACTTAGAACGCAAGAAATGTAAATTGCAGAATCTTAAAGTGCAAGAAATGTAAATGGCTTGAATTGTAAAGGGAATTGGGAGTTGGATTTGCAGAAATTAAACAAGGAAAAGAAAAATTAAACAAACAGGAATGTAAAAGAAGGATTCAATTAAACCGGATCTTAAATGAAAATTAGAATAAGCTTGGTGTGACAACGAAACAGGGAAATTGAAATTGAAAGCTATAGATCTCAGGACTCAAGAGACTAGATAGCCAAGTCTAGATCTCACTGCCTTCCTAGATCCAGCAAGAACAATTGCAAAGGAAATAAAGAAGTGTAAATTGCAGAGAGATTAGAAGAAGAAGCAATTAACAGAAAAGGAATTCAATTATGCAGAAAATTTAACAAGATCTCAAGGTGAGATTGAAACAGAAGTTCTTCAATTCTTCACCCAAGATCCAAAGCAAGAAAAGTAAAGAGTGCTCAAGTAAGAACAAGGAAGAAGAGAGATCAATTCTCCTCCCAAATTCTCTAGAATTCTAAAGCAACAATGCAAAAATCTAAAGGTGAGCTCTCTGTAAGTGTTCCGAAAATTCTCTCCGAAAAAGCTCTCCGAAAAACTTAAAACCTAAGCTATTTATACACTTTCTTCAAATGGTCTTCAAGCCTTGAATTGGGCCTTTGCTCTTGATGGAATTGGGTTGATAAAGGCCTTGGTTGATTACTCTTGGAGTTGGAGAAAGATCCATTGTGAACCGGGTTGAAATCATAAAAGTTTGAGTAAAAGTTTGAGGCAAACTTTTACTCAAACTTTTTATACCAGATGGCTTCTCTTGCTGCTACCAACGTTTGGGCTAAAGTTTGAGGTCAAACTTTTGCTCAAACGTTGGCCCCCTTGTGTATATGTGTGGCGCCAACGTTTGCCAAAAAGCTTGAGGCAAACGTTGGCGCAAACTTTTCTCCTCCAGGGTGTGCAAGTGTGGCGCCAACGTTTGCCAAAAAGTTTGAGGCAAACGTTGGCACAAGCTTTTCTCCTCCAGGGTGTTGGTTTTGTGATGCCAACGTTTGCCAAAAAGTTTGAGGCAAACGTTGGCTCAAGCTTTTCTCCCAAAAGTTTGAGCTAAAGTTTGAGGTAAACTTTTGCTCAAGCTTTTTTTCCTCTGGAGTGTTTTCAATTCTTCCAAAAGTTTGAGCTAAAGTTTGAGGCAAACTTTGGCTCATACATGGTTGATTGAATCAAAGGAAACATGGAAATCTACCCAATTGGCTTGCTTATGGCTTAAGAAAGTGCATAAATCAATTGAAAACAAAAGAAAAAGGCTAGTGAAACTAGGCTAAGATGACTTGTCATCAGTCTGCCATCTCTAATGAGATTTTAGCAGCTTGCACCCCATAGATTCCCAATTTCTCTATTACAGAGAAGGGCATGAGGTTTATTCCTGAACCAAGGTCACACAGGGCCTTAAAGATCATGGTGCCTATGGTACAAGGTATTATGAACTTTCCAGGATCCTGTCTCTTCTGAGGC
The DNA here is from genome assembly GCF_059453495.1 of Arachis ipaensis. Lineage (NCBI taxonomy): Eukaryota > Viridiplantae > Streptophyta > Magnoliopsida > Fabales > Fabaceae > Arachis > Arachis ipaensis. Next base: position 76,609,415 of record NC_142436.1, read on the forward strand.
AATGTCAGTTAATCCAGATCACTTAGTTCATTGATGAACAAGGGAGGTTCAACTTCCCAAGTATCAATGCCAAATAATTTGGCATTTAGCTTCATGATTGCACCAAGAAACTTGGCAGTTTGCTCTTCAGTAACATCCTCATTCTCTTCAGAAGAGGAATACTCATCATAGCTCATGAAGGGCATAAGGAGGTTCAATGGAATCTCTCTGGTCTCTAGATGAGCCTCAGAGTCCTTTGGTTCCTCAGAGGGAAGCTCCTTATTGGTCACTGGACGTCCCAGGAGGTCTTCCTCCTTGGGATTTACGTCCTCCTCTCCTTCTTTGGTTTCGGCCATGGTGCTTATGTCAATGGCCTAGCACTCTCTTTTTAGGTTCTCTTCTGTATTGCTTGGGAGAGTACTAGGAGGGATTTCAGTGATCCTCTTACTCAGCTGGCCCACTTGTGCTTCCAAATTTCTAATGGAAGACCTTGTTTCATTCATGAAACTCACAGTGGCCTTGGACAGATCAGAGACTAAGTTTGCCAAATTAGAAGTATTTTGTTCAGAGTTCTCTGTCTGTTGCTGAGTGGATGATGGAAAAGGTTTATTATTGTTAAACCTATTTCTTCCACCATTATTAAAGCCTTGTTGAGGCTTTTGATCCTTCCATGAGAAATTTGGATGATTTCTCCATGATGAGTTATAGGTGTTTCCATAAGGTTCACCTAAGTAATTCCCCTCTGCTATTGCAGGGTTCTCAGGATCATAAGCTTCTTCTTCATAAGAAGCCTCTTGAGTACTGTTGGATGCAGCTTGCATTCCATTCAGACTCTGAGAGATCATATTGACTTGCTGAGTCAATATTTTATTCTGAGCCAATATGGCATTCAGAGTATCAACTTCAAGAACTCCCTTCTTCATAGGCGTCCCATTACTCACAGGATTCCTCTCAGAAGTGTACATGAACTGGTTATTAGCAACCATGTCAATGAGTTCTTGAGCTTTTGCAGGCATTTTCTTTAGGTGAATGGATCCACCTGTAGAAGTATCCAATGACATCTTTGATAACTCAGATAAACCATCATAGAATATATCCAGGATGGTCCATTCTGAAAGCATGTCAGAAGGACACTTTTTGGTCAGCTGTTTGTATCTTTCCCAAGCTTCATAGAGAGATTCACCTTCCTTCTGTTTGAAGGTTTGAACATCCACTCTAAGCTTGCTCAGCTTTTGAGGAGGAAAGAACTTGGCTAAGAAAGCCGTGACCAGCTTATCCCAAGAGTTCAGGCTGTCCTTGGGTTGAGAGTCCAACCATATTCTAGCTCTGTCTCTTACAGCAAAAGGGAAAAGCATGAGCCTGTAGACTTCAGGATCTACTCCATTAGTCTTAACAGTATCACATATCTGCAAAAATTCAGTTAAGAACTGAAAAGGATCTTCAGATGGAAGTCCATGAAACTTGCAGTTCTGCTGCATCAGAGAAACTAATTGAGGTTTCAGCTCAAAGTTGTTTGCTCCAATGGCAGGAATGGAGATGCTTCTTCCATGTAAATTGGAATTAGGTGCAGTAAAGTCACCAAGCATCCTCCTTGCATTATTATTATTTTCGGCTGCCATCTCCTCTTCCTGTTCAAAAATTTCTGAAAGGTTATCTCTGGATTGTTGTATTTTAGCTTCTCTTAATTTTCTCTTCAGAGTCCTTTCAGGTTCTGGATCTGCTTCAACAAGAATGTTCTTGTCCTTGCTCCTGCTCATATGACAAAGAAGAGGGTTCAGAAAAAAAAAATAATAATAATATGGATCCTTTATACCACAGTATAGGGATCCCTTTGTGAGTGGAAGAAAAGAGGGAGACAAAGAATGTGATGTAAAGAAAGAAACACAACTGTGAGGAGGGCAGAGATGTGAGATAAGATGTTAGTAAATGAATAAATAAATAGAATAAGATGGGAGAGGGAGAATTTTCGAAAATAATTTTTGAAAAAGAGTTAGTGATTTTCGAAAATAGTTTTTGAAAAAGGTTAGTATTTTTTTCGAAAAATTTTAAAATCAAAAATAAAAATAATTAGTTAATAAAAAAGAAATTTTTGAAAAAGAGGGAAGATATTTTCAAAAATTAGAGAGAGAGAGAGTTATTTAGGTAGTTTTGAAAAAGTTAAGAAACAAACAAAAAGTTAGTTAGTTAGTTGGAACAAATTTTGAAAAGATAAGAAGTTAGGAAGTTAGAAAAGATATTTTGAAATCAAATTTTTGAAAAAGATAAGATGAGAAGATATTTTTGAAAAGATATGATAGAAATTAGTTTTTGAAAAAGATTTGATTTTTAAAATCACAATTAATGACTTGATTCATAAGAAATCACAAGATATGATTCTAGAACTCAAAGTTTGAATCTTTCTTAACAAGTAGGTAACAAACTTGAAATTTTTGAATCAAAACATTACTTGTTGATGTTATTTTCGAAAATATGATGTAAAATTAAGAAAAAGATTTTTGAAAAATATTTTTGAAATTTTCAAAAATAACTAAAAAAAATTGAAAAAAAGATTTGATTTTTGAAAAAGATTTTGAAAAAGATAAGATTTTTAAATTGAAAATTTGATTTGACTCATAAAAACAACTAGATTTTTAAAAATTTTTGAAAAAGTCAAATCTAATTTTCGAATTTATGAGAGAGAAAAAAGGAAAAGATATTTTTTTGATTTTTGAATTTTTATGATGAGAAGGAAAAATATGAAAATTATGCAATGCATGAAATTTTTAGATCAAAACAATGAATGCATGCAAGAATGCTATGAATGTCAAGATGAACACCAAGAACACTTTGAAGATCATGATGAACATCAAGAACATAATTTTGAAAAATTTTTAATGCAAAGAAAACATGCAAGACACCAAACTTAGAATTCTTTAATGCTTAGACACTAAGAATTCCAGAATGCATATGAAAAACAAGAAAAGAGACAAAACATGCAAATGCAAAGATCAAACAAGAAGACTTACCAAGAACAACTTGAAGATCATGAAGAACACTATGAATGCATGATTATTTTCGAAAAATGCAAGATGCACATGCAATTGACACCAAACTTATGATATGACTCAAGACCCAAACAAGAAACACAAAAAATATTTTTGATTTTTATGATTTTCTAATTTTTTTGGATTTTTTTTTCAAAAATTATTTGTAAAAGAAAAAATAAGGATTCCAAAATTTTTAATATGAATTCCAGGAATCTTGCCATGTTAGTCTAAAGCTTCAGTCCAGGAATTAGACATGGCTCACTAGCCAGCCAAGCTTTCAATGAAAGCTCCAGTCCAAAACACTAGACATGGCCAATGGCCAGCCAAGCTTCAGCATGTAATTCAGACATGACATGCCTGACATACCCTTCAGTCGTGTAACAGCTGATGGTTGGAAGCTTCAGTCCAAAAGAATTTAGACATGGCTTTACAGCCAGCCAGGCTTCACATGCTTCATGAAACACTAGAATTCATTCTTAAAAATTTTGAATAAATTTTTGAAAACATTTTTATTTTTTTATTTTTTTTTCGAAAATAGATGAGAAAATTTTTGAAATATTTTTGAAAAATTTTTGAAAAGAAAACAAAAAAAAATTACCTAATCTGAGCAACAAGATGAACCGTCAGTTGTCCAAACTCGAACAATCCTCGGCAACGGCGCCAAAAACTTGGTGCGCGGAAATTGTGATTACACTTTAATTATGTAAAATACATCGCTCTTTCTTTCCCTGGTAATGGCGCCAAAAACATGATGCCAATACCATGGTTCACAACTTCGCACAACTAACCAGCAAGTGCACTGGGTCGTCCAAGTAATACCTTACGTGAGTAAGGGTCGAATCCCACGGAGATTGTTGGTATGAAGCAAGCTATGGTCACCTTGTAAATCTCAGTCAGGCGGATATAAAATAGTGATGGAGTTTTCGAAATTAAATAATAAAAGAGGGATAGAAATACTTATGTAATTCATTGGTGAGAATTTCAGATAAGCGAATAGAGATGCTTTCGTTCCTCTGAACCTCTGCTTTCCTGCTATCTTCATCCAATCAGTCTTACTCCTTTCCATGGCTGGCTTTATGTGATACATCACCATTGTCAATGGCTACTTTCGGTCTTCTCTCGGGAAAATGATCCAAATGCCCTGTCACGGCACGGCTAATCGTCTGGAGGCATCACCCTTGTCAATGGCTTCATCTTATCCTCTCAGTGAAAATGATCAACGCACCCTATCACGGCACGGCTATTCATCTGTCGGTTCTTGATCATGCTGGAATAGGATTTACTATCCTTTTGCGTCTGTCACTACGCCCAGCAATCGCAAGTTTAAAGCTCATCACAGTCATTCAATCATTGAATCCTACTCGGAATACCACAGACAAGGTTTAGACTTTCCAGATTCTCTTGAATGCCGCCATCATTCTAGCTTACACCACGAAGATTTTGATTAAGAGATCTAAGAGATACTCATTCAGTCAAAGGTAGAACGGAAGTGGTTGTCAGGCACACGTTCATAGGGAATGATGATGATTGTCACGTTCATCACATTCAGGTTGAAGTGCGAATGAATATCTTAGAAGCGAAATAAAATGAATTGGATAGAAAACAGTAGTACTTTGCATTAATCTTTGAGGAACAGCAGAGCTCCACACCTTAATCTATGGAGTGTAGAAACTCTACCGTTAAAAATACATAAGTGAAAGGTCCAGGCATGACCGAGATGGCCAGCCCATCTGATCTAAGAACCAGGCGTCCAAAGATATCTAATACAATAGTAAAAGGTCCTATTTATAATAAACTAGCTACTAGGGTTTACAGAAGTAAGTAATTGATGCATAAATCTACTTCCGGGGCCAACTTGGTGTGTGCTTGGGCTGAGCTTTAACTTTCCACGTGCAGAGGCCATTTGTGGAGTTGAACGCCAGGTTTTGATCCATTTCTGGCGTTCAACTCTGGTTTTTGATCCCTTTCTGGCGCTGAACTCCAGAATTGGGCAGAGAGCTGGCGTTGAACGCCAGTTTACGTCATCTAAACTTAGGCAAATTATGGACTATTATACATTGCTGGAAAGCCCTGGATATCTACTTTCCAACGCAATTGGAAGCGCGCCATTTCGAGTTCTGTAGCTCCAGAAAATCCACTTTGAGTGCAGGGAGGTCAGAATCTAATAGCATCAACAGTCCTTCTTCAACCTCTGAATCTGATTTCTGCTCAAGTCCCTCAATTTCAGCCAGAAAATACCTGAAATCACAGAAAAAAACACAAACTCATAGTAAAGTCCAGAAATGTGAATTTAACATAAAAACTAATGAAAACATCCCTAAAAGTAACTAGATCCTACTAAAAACATACTAAAAAAAATGCCTAAAAGCGTATAAATTATCCGCTCATTAGACACGTACAAATTGTGGGCAACTTACCTTTTCCAGCCTTGGTCTCAGATCTTGTCTCAGCAGCCGAAGCCTCCTACAGAGCTGGGGACACCAAAGCCATGCTTCCACGGGATGATCAGTACGTCCCTAACGGGAAATATATCAGATCTCCAGTTGTAACTACAAGTCAGCCCACTGAACCGGCTGAAGACATTCCTTCTTCAACACCACAAGCACCTACAACAAACCAACTGCTCCATCAGATACTTGAGAGGTTAGATCGGCAGGAACACAAAGCAAAGCTAAGAGAGTGCCGTAACAAGCGCCAATTCACATACCTCAAGGAGCTACTTAAAGGAAAATACAGAGACTCAGACACCCCGGACTCCACTTCATTTACCAGCACAGGGAGCCATGACGGTCCCGACTGTGGAGATACTACTACCAACCCACCTTTGTTTCTGACAGATGGCACCGAGGATGGTGCAAAGCCTTAAGTGTGGGGAGGTCGGTCAGTACCTGACTTCCGGAGGTAATTTCTCTTCCTTAACACCAATAAAATAGGATATTTAGTTAGTTTTTTTCTTTTATAGAATAGGATAAATTGCACAGTAATAGGTTAGTTGCATGTATGTTCTACTTGATTGAAAAGATAATAAGTTCTTCTAAGACCCCATTTTTAGAACAAAATTTCACTAATTTTAAAACAAAACTTTTATGTTAAATTTGCTTGAGGTTGTATTTGGAACATGATTTTTGAGCTAAAGAACACACAACCTGTGAGACTTTGAGCCTAAATACATGGTTACATTATTTAACCATAAATATTTTATTCTTGTGTGTTTACTTCTCTATGATTGTAATCTGTATTTTGTTTCATCCTATATGTCCAATGTTTAATATATTTATATGCTTGCGTATGATTGAGGCCATTATTTGTTTATCTCACTTATCCAAATTAAGCCTACCCCTTAATTTACCTTTGTTAGCCACTTTGAGCATTTAAATCCCATTTGTTTTTTATTTCACCAGATCACTAGCCTTAAGCAAAAAAACAATTATACATCCCAATTGAATCTTTGGTTAGCTTGAGATACAATTGTGTGTTAATTGGGTATGGGAAAATTGTGGGAACAAAAGATAATAAGGGAATGTGCCATGATAATATAATGGGAATTTGGGTACCTACTCATGTGAAACTATAAAACTGAAATTCTATGTGCATTGATAAGCTGTGTTTATTTTAATGTAAAAAAAATTTTTAATAATTAAATAAGGGGACAAAATTACCCCAATGCTAAGTTAAATTTCAAAGATCAATGCATATATGATAAAAATTAAAATAAAAGTTGATACATGAGTATGGAATGTGAAAGGAAAAATTTTGGGTAGCTAGGTGTGAAATTTAAGTTACATAGAATATATATGTGTGTGTTAGGTGAAAGTTTGGGTTAATTAAAGATTCAATTTATAAGCTTACTCAGCCATATATATATCCTTACCCTTACCTTGGCCCCATTACAACCTTGAAAAGACCTCATCATGTTTGCATTGGTATATTAATTGTTGTTGATTGGTTAGGAGAAGAACAAAAATTAGAAAGCATGATTAGAGAAGGATAGAGTGATTACCCTATACACTAGAGAGATTAGAGCGTACATACATCATCAGTGAGGATTCAATACTTAAATTCTATGTTCCCTGCTTTCATGAGCTACCTTCTTGCATTTTTATCTGTTGTTACTATATAAAAATTGAATTAGTGGAATTTGATTTGAGATTATCTTGAAGAGCTTATTTACTTTTGACCAAGTGGACAAAAATCATATAGTTGCATTCACATATATAGGTTGCAATGCATTGCATGAGTTTTACATGTTCCTACTCATTTATTTTATCTCCTTCAACTAAGCATGAGGACATGCTAATATCTAAGTGTGGGGAGGTTGATAAACCATTATTTTATGGTTTATATTGTGTTTAATTGTGTGGTTTTATCAAATCTTTACCCACTTATTCATTAAATTAGCATGTATTTACAATTCATTCCCAAAATTACCCCATGGTTGAAAACTGCTTCCTAGAGGCTTTTAATTATGTATTTTAATTCTCCTTTATTCCATTCGATGCCGTGATCTGTGTGTTAAGTGTTTCGGGCTTTATAGGGTATGAATGACTTGGACATTGGAAAGGAGGCTTGCAAAAATGGAAGAAACACAAGAAATTGAGGAGATGACCAGCGAGAAGTGACGCAGACGCATAACTCACGCGATCGCACGAAATAGAAGAAATTGCAGTGACACGCTCGTGTGTCTGACGCGAACGCATGGATTGGAAACTGCACAAGTGACGCGAAGGCGTGGACGATACGCACGCGTGGCAAGGCAAGACGCTGGATGACTCGAACGCGTGGATGACGCAATCACGTGACGTGCGCGATCTGCAGAATCTGCAGAATTCGCTGGGGGCGATTTTGGGCCCTCTTTTGACCCAGTTTTCAGCCCAGAAAAGCATATTAGAGCCAGGGAACATGCAGAGACCAAAAACAACATTCATTCCGCCTAGTTTTAGTTTTTTGATCTGATTTTACTCCTCCTCTAGGTTTACTCTCTACACATTCATAGTTCTTAGGATTTTGATTTTATTGCTTTTTGGATTGGGATATTGAAAAGAGTTATTACCTCCAGCAAGAATTCATCATTCTAGTTTGTTTCCTTACTTGTCACTTACTCTTTCATATCCTTAGTTTATTCAGAGTTACTATTGGATTATTTTTAGAATTTATTAATACAAGAACTATTTTTATTTTTATTGATCCCTTTGATTATTATTTATCATGTCTTTCTTTATTTTCCTTTCTTATTTCATGAATTTCACAATCATAATGAGCGAGTAGTTCCATAACTTGATTGGGAGTTGATTGAAAGGAGGACCTTGAGTTGGATGCTCAAGAGTAAAATTATAATTGGGATTAGTATTGGGTCGCCATCTAATCACTGACACTAATCCTTCCCAAGGGAGAGGATTAGAACTTGTGAATAGAAACTGACTTCCAACTTGCTTGACTTTCCTTTATCCGGTAAAGGATAACTGAGCAGACAACCTTCAATTATCAATTGAACTTGAGAGAACTCCATCAAGGATAGGGCTTCCAACTAATCTACTCCCGGTCAAGGTTTTTATTTAAATTACATAAATTCTCTGATTTAATTTCCTGTCTATCAAACTCAAACCCTTTTGGAAAACATCTGATTAATAAAATAGCACATCTTTCTACAACTCATTGGGAGACGGCCTGGGATTCATACTCCCAGTATTTTAATTCTAATTTTGTGACAACCCTTCTAAATTGATAAGCAGAATTTTGGTTGGTTGAGAACTATACTTGCAACGCATCTCTTATAATAATTTCTTAACTCGCCAATTTCTGCCACGTCAGCCGCTTCTTTAGATTCTAGCCTATACCACGGAGACCCTAATCTCCCCGGAAATTGGCTGAATTGGTGTCTCGAGAAGTCCCTAATGAATTCATGGATTAGCCGTCTGAGAGATGTATAAACATAGCTGTTGGTTCGTGCTTTCCAGTCACGTATTCACATGAGCCCAAGTAGACGCGAGTGTTTGTCAGGCAAGTTCATCTTAGTATGATGAACAGAGTTGATTTTCACTGATCATCCTATTCACCATGTTGAAGAACGAGTATACATCTTAGAAATAAATCAAACACGGATCGAAGAAGAAACAGTAATACTTTTATTAATTCATAGGACTCAGCAGGGCTTCTCCCCTCAACCTAGGAGGTTTAGAAACTCATACTGAAAGGAAATACAAAGTAAAACTCGAATATGGTGTGTGATGGTAAAAAAAATACGATTAACATGAATCTAATCCCTTAAATACTAAACAAATGACCAGTAAGGGTAGAACAGTCTTTTTAGTGCTAAAATCTACTTATGGGGCCCACTTGGTGAGTGTTTGGGCTGAGCTTTGATGAGATCCACGTGCTATGAGGCCTCTAGGGCATTGAACGCTGGTTAGGGGGTCCTCTCTGGGCGTTTGGACGCTGGTCTCTGCCTGTGGGCGCTGGACGCCTAGAAGGAGGGCAGGAAGCTGGCGTTGGATGCCAGTTTTGGGCCTTCTAATGTAAAGCAAAGTATAGACTATTATACATTGCTGGAAAGCTCTAAAAGTCAGATTTCCATAGCCATTAAGAACGCTCCATTTAGACTTCTGTAGCTCTAGAAAAGCTCGTCCAAGTGCAAGGAGGTGAGATCTGGACATCATCTGCAGTGCTTTCTCTGTCTCTGAATCAGACTTTGGGTCCAGCTCCTCAATTTCAGCCAAAAATTACTTGAAATTGCAAAAAAAACACAAAAAGTCAAAGTAGAATCCAAAAATGTGAATTTAACACTAAAACCTATAAAAACTTAATAAAAACTAAACAAAACATACTAAAAGCTATATGAAAATGATGTCAAAAAGCGTATAAAATATCCGCTCATCACAACATCAAACTTAAACTGTTGCTTGTCCCCAAGCAACTAAAAACACAGTAGGATAGAAAGAAAATTAAGATGCAATAAATTTCAAAGTTTCCAATGAAGCTCAGTTACAACTAGATGAGCGGGACTTAGTAGCTTTTTGATTCTAAAGAGTTTTGGCATCTCACTATCCATTGAAACCTAGAATGGTTGGCATCTTTAGGAACTTAGAATCCAGATAATATTATTGACTCTCCTAGTTTAGTTCTTTTTTATTCTTGAACACAGCTTTTAGAGTCTTGGTCGTGACCCTAAGCACCTTGTTTTCCAGTATTACAACCGGATATAATAATGTCACAGACACTTTAACTGGGTGAACCCTTTCGGATTGTGATTCAGCTTTGCTAGAATCCCAAGATAGAGGTGTCCAGAGTTCTTAAGCACACTCTTTTTCCTTTGGATCAGACTTTAACCGCTCAGTCTCAAGCTTTTCACTTGACACCTTCATGCCACAAGCACATGGTTAGAGACAGCTTGTTTAAGCCGCTTAGGCCAGCATTTTATTCCTTTAGGCCATCCTATCCATTAATGCTCAAAGTCTTGGATCTTTTTACCCTTGCCTTTTGGTTTAAAGGGTTATTGGCTTTTTTCTCTTGCCTTTTGGTTTAAAGAGCTATTGGCTTTTTCTGCTTGCTTTTTCTCTTTTTTGCTATTTATTTTTTTCGCCATTTTTCTTTTTTTTTTTTTCCGCATGCAAACTTTTTCTTTTTCTTTTTCTTTTTGCTATTTTTTCTTGCTTCAAGAATCAATTTATTTAGATTTTTCAGATTACCAATAATACTTTTTCTTTTTCCTTATTCTTTCAAGAGCCAACATTCTAAAATTTCAACTTCAAATATGCACTGTTTAATCATACATTCAGAAAATAAAATCAATGCCACCACATCAACATAATTAAACTATTCTTATTTTAAACTTAAAATTCATGTATCTCTCGATTCTTTTAAACTAAAATTTTCTTTTAAGTAAGGTGAGAGATATATGGAATATTTTACATTTTTAAGGCATACATGCAAATGATCATGCAACAAGAATAAGAGAACAAACAACATGACAGAAAACAGAAAAATAATAGAAGCAAAGGAAGTAAAAGAGAACAAATCCACCTTTAATGGTGGCGGCTAGTGCTCCTCCTTGAGGATCCAATTGTGATACTTGATCTCTTCAATGTCATTCCTTTGCCTTTGTTGTTCTTCCCTCATGGCTCTTTGCAAGAGTGGTAGAAGTAAAAAAGCAAAGCTTTTGCAACACCAAACTTAAGAGTTTTGCTCGTCCTCGAGCAAATATGATAGATGGGGAGTCTGTGGGACCTACTGGTCTTGAGAGGCTAAGGAATTCAGATTCCATGCCCTTTGCATTGGCGTTTGAACGCCCAGGGTCTGCTCCCTGGCTGGCATTCAACGCCAGCAACACTCCATCCGGAGTGTTCTGTTTTCACTGCTTAACATTTCTGTCTTTGTTCTAATTGATGCACATGATCATGAACCTAAAAAAATAACTTAAAGAAAAAAAATAAGGAAAGTAAAAAATAATTAATTAAGGTTGGGTTGCCTCCCAACAAGTGCTTTTTTAATATCATTAGCTTGACAGACAACTCCTTTCAAGGAGGAAGATAGTCATAGAGGAATAAATCCTTACTCCTTACTGGGAGCTTCCTTCTTGTGCTCTCATGGATTAGCGTAAGACGGTCAAGAGACAGGATCTTGTTCACTGCATGAGGTAGGGTTGGGCTTGCAGCAATATGCTGGTGTCTCTTAGTACCATTTCTCTCTTCCATGGTGAATACCATGATGAGATAAGTGAACCTTACCATTTTCCATGGTGAAAAGCCTTCAGTAGGGATGTTTTTATTTTTCCAGTCCCTAGGTATCTTCCTTTTGGGGCCTTCCTCCTTGGTGGATAGTGTACATCCAACACCAAACTTATGTTTGGTCTTAGGAGGGATTGAATGAGTTCCATTCAAGGGAGGAGGCTTGAATGATGAATCCTTTATGCAAGTGCCTCCCTTGTCAAGGGGTAATGGAGGGTCAAGAACCTTGAACACCATCCAGTCCTTATGCAAGGTAATCCTTGTTTCTTGTGCCTCTTGGATTCCTAGATTCTCCATTACAGAGAGTGGCATGAGGTTTATGCTTGACTCTAGCTAGGTCACACAGAGCCTTCTCAAAGGTCATGGTGCCTATGGTGCAAGGAATTAGGAAGCGTCCACGATCTGAAAGCTTCTGAGGTAGCTTCTACTGAACCCAAGCATTGAGTTCTTTGGAAAGAAATGGAGATTCTTCCTCCAAAGGCTTTGTACTGAACAGTTTGGCATTCAGCTTCATAAGAGCTGCTAGGTATCGAGCGACTTGCTCTTCCCTAGTGTCTTCATCCTTATTCGAGGATGAGTGTTCATCAGAACTCATGCACTGCAGAAGTGCATGCAAAGGAACCTCTATGGTCTCTATATGAGCCTTGGCTTCCCTTAGTTCTTGGATAGGTATTTCTTGAGTGGGTTTTGAGCACTCAGGGGGTGTACTTTTACCAGTGTTCAACGCTGGCTCTGATAGCTCTTTGGGTCTTGAATGCCCATGTTGTGCACCCTTACTGGCATTAAACGCCAGTTCCTCTATCCTTTTGGGAGTTGAACGCTGGTGCACGAAATTGTGATCATCAATGGCACCAACAGCTTGGTACGCACAATTGTAATCTCAACTCTTTGTCACAACTCCGCACAACTATCCAGCAAGTGCACTGGGTCGTCCAAGTAATAAACCTTACGTGAGTAAGGGTCGATCCCACAGAGATTGTCGGCTTGAAGCAAGCTATGGTCATCTTGTAAATCTCAGTCAGGCAGATTCAAATGGTTATGGATTTTAAGATAATTAAAATATGAATAAAACATAAAATAAGATAGAGATACTTATGTAATTCATTGGTGAGAATTTCAGATAAGCGTATGAAGATGCTTTGTTCCTTCTGAACCTCTGCTTTCTTATTGCCTTCTTCCAATCATTCATACTCTTTTCCAGGGCAAGCTTATGTTGGGTTTCACCATTGTCAATGGCTACCTCCCGTCCTCTCAGTGAAAATGGTCCAAATGCGCTGTCACTGCACGACTAATCAGCTGTTGGTTCTTGATCGTGCTGGAATAGGATCCATTGATCCTTTTGCGTCTGTCACTACACCCAACACTCGCGAGTTTAAAGCTCGTCACAGTCATCCCTTCCCAGATCCTACTCGGAATACCACAGACAAGGTTTAGACTTTCCGGATCTCAGGAATGCTGTCAATTGATTCTAGCCTATACCACGAAGACTCTGATCTCATGGAATGGAAGGCTTGGTTGTTAGGCGAGGCAACCATGCGTCATGAATCAGGAGGCTAAGAGATACGCACTAAAGCTATTGCAAGTAGAACAGAGGTGGTTGTCAGGCACGTGTTCATAGTTGAGAATGATGATGAGTGTCACGGATCATCACCTTCATCAGGTTGAAGAACGAGTGTATATCTTAGAGAAGAAGTAGGCGTGAATTGAATAGAAAAATAATAGTACTTTGCATTAATTCATGAGGAACAGCAGAGCCCTAATCTATGGTGTGTAGAAACTCTACCATTGAAAATACAAAAGTGATAATGGTCTAAGCATGGCCGAATGGCCAGCCTCAAATGTCTAAGGACTAAACGTCCAAAGATGAAAATACAATAGTAAAAGGTCCTATTTATAGATAACTAGTAGCCTAGGATTACAGAAATAAGTAATTAATGCAGAAATCCACTTCCGGGCCCACTTGGTGTGTGCTTGAGCTGAGCATTTGAAGCTTTCACGTGTAGAGACTTTTCTTGGAGTTAAACGCCAGCTTTTGTGCCAGTTCTGGCGTTTTGACGCCAGAATTTCTATGCTGAATTGGAACGCCAGTTTGGGCCATCAAATCTCGGGCAAAGTATGAACTATTATATATGGCTAGAAAGCCCAGGATGTCTACTTTCCGACGCAATTGAGAGCGTGCCAATTGGGCTTTCGTAGCTCCAGAAAATCCACTTCGAGTGCAGAGAGGTCAGAATCCAACAGCATCTGCAGTCCTTTTTCAGCCTCTGAATCAGATTTTTGCTTAGGTCCCTCAATTTCAGCCAGAAAATACCTGAAATCACAGACAAACACACAAACTCATAGTAAAGTCCAGAAATGTGATTTTTATTTAAAAACTAATAACAACATAATAAAAACTAACTAAAATATACTAAAAACATACTAAAAATAATGCCAAAAAGCATATAAATTATCCGATCATCACAACAACAAACATAAATTGTTGCTTGTCCCCAAGAAACTAAAAGTCAAATAGGATAAAAAGAATAGAATATACAATAAATTCCAAAAACATCTATGAAGTTCAGTCTTAATTAGATGAGCGGGGCTATTAGCTTTTTGCTTCTGAACAGTTTTGGCATCTCACTTTATCCTTTGAAGTTTAGAATGATTGGCTTCTATAGGAACTCAGAATTCAGATAGTATTATTGATTCCCCTAGTTCAGTATGTTGATTCTTGAACACAGCTACTTTATGAGTCTTGGCCGTGACCCTAAGCATTTTGTTTTCCAGTATTACCACCGGATACATAAATGCCACAGACACATAACTGGGTGAACCTTTTCAGATTGTGACTCAGCTTTGCTAGAGTCCCCAATTAGAGGTGTCCAGAGCTATTAATCACACTCTTTTTACTTTGGACCACAACTTTAACCGCTCAGTCTCAAGTTTTTACTTGACACCTTCACACCACAAGCACATGGTTAGGGACAGCTTGGTTTAGCCGCTTAGGCCAGTATTTTATTCCTGTGGGCGCTCCTATCCACTGATGTTCAAAGCCTTGGATCCTTTTTATTTTACCCTTGCCTTTTGGTTTAAAGGGCTATTGGCTTTTTCTGCTTGCTTTTCTTCTCTTTTTTTTTCGCCATTTTTTTCTATTCATTGCTTTTTCTTGCTTCAAGAATCATTTTTATGATTTTTTAGATCATCAATAACATTTCTCCTTTTCCATCATTCTTTCAAGAGCCAACAATTTTTTCATTCATAAACAACAAATTCAAAAAATATGCACTATTCAAGCATTCATTCAGAAAAACAAAAAGTATTGCCACCACATCAAAATAATTAAACTATTTTAAAATTCAAAATTCATGTACTTCTTTTTCTTTTTACAATTAAAAACATTTTTCATTTAAGAAAGGTGTTGGATTCATAGGAAATTCATAACTTTAAGACATAGACTCTAAGAAACTAATGATCATGTAATAAAGAAACAAACATAGATAAACATAAAGCATAAAAATTCGAAAAACAGAAAATAAAGAACAAGAACATTAAAGAACGGGTCCACTTTAGTGACGGCGGCTAGTTCTTCCTCTTGAAGATCTTATGGAGTGCTTGAGCTCCTCAATGTCTCTTCCTTGCCTTTGTTGCTCCTCTCTCATGACTCTTTGATCTTCTCTAATTTCATGAAGGAGGATGGAATGCTCTTGGTGCTCCACCCTTAGTTGTCCCATATTAGAACTTAATTCTCCTAGGGAGGTGTTAATTTTCTCCCAATAATTTTGTGGAGGAAAATGCATCCCTTGAGGTATCTCAGGAATTTCATGATGAGAAATTTCCTCATGCTCTTGTCCATGAGTGGGATCTCTTGTTTGCTCCATCCTTTTCTTAGTGATGGGCTTGTCCTCATCAATGAGGATGTCTCCCTCTATGTCAATTCCAGCTAAATTGCAAAGGTGACAAATGAGATGAGGGAAGGCTAACCTTGATAAAGTAGAGGGCTTGTTTGCTACCTTGTAGAGTTCTAGGGATATAATCTCATGAACTTCTACTTCCTCTCCAATTATAATGCTATGGATCATGATAGCCCGGTCTATAGTAACTTCAGACCGGTTGCTAGTGGGAATGATTGAGCGTTGGATGAACTCTAACCATCCCCTAGCCACGGGCTTGAGGTCATGCCTTCTTAGTTGAACCAGCTTCCCTCTTGAATCTCTCTTCCATTGAGCGCCCTTTTCACAAATGTCTATGAGAACTTGGTCCAACCTTTGATCAAAGTTGACCCTTCTAGTGTAGGGGTGTGCATCTCCTTGCATCATTGGCAAGTTGAATGCCAACCTTATATTTTCCAGACTGAAATCTAAGTATTTCCCCCGAACCATTGTAAGCCAATTCTTTGGGTCCGGGTTCACACTTTGATCATGGTTCTTATGATCCATGCATTGGCATATAACTCTTGAACATTAAGATCCCGACTTGTTGAATGGGGTTGGTGAGAACTTTCCAACCTCTTCTTCGAATCTCATGTCGGATCCCCGGATATTCACCCTTTTTGAGCTTGAAAGGGACCTCGGGAATCACTTTCTTCTTAGCCACAACTTCATAGAAGTGGTCTTGATGCACCCTTGAGATGAATCTCTCCATCTCCCATGACTCGGAGGTGGAAGCTTTTGCCTTCTCTTTCCTCTTTCTAGAGGTTTCTCCGGCCTTAGGTGCCATAAATGGTTATGGAAAAACAAAAAGCAACGCTTTTACCACACCAAACTTAGAAGGTTTGCTCATCCTCGAGCAAAAGAAGAAGGAAGAGAGTAGAGGAAGAAGAAATAGAGGAGATGGAGGGGGGGTTAGTATTTCGTCCAAGGGGGAGAAGTAGTGTTTAAGATGTGTAAAAATGAAGGAGTGAAGATGGGTTTATATAGGAGTGGATAGAGGGTTAGGTTCAGCCATGTATGGGTGGGTTTAGGAGGGAAAGTGGTTTGAATTTGAATGGTGAGGTAGGTGAGGTTTTTGATGGATGGATGTGGATTTGTAAAGGGTTTATGGAGAAAAGGGTAGGATTTGATAGGTGAGGGATTTTTGGGGAAGAGGTATTGAGGTGATTGGTGAAGGGTATTTGGGGAAGAGTATTATGAAAAGGTGTAAAGAAGAGAGAGAGTGAGTTGAGGTTGGTGGGGATCCTATGGGGTCCACAGATCCTGAGGTGTCAAGGATTTCTCATCCCTGCACCAATTAGGCTTGCAAAATGCCCTTTGCTGCCAATCCTGGCGTTAAATGCCAGGTTGCTGCCCATTTCTGGCAGTTAACGCCAGCTTCTTGCCTTTTCTGGTGTTAAACGCCATTCTGGTGACCATTTCTGGCGTTAAACACCCAGAATGGTGCCAGACTAGGCGTTTAACGCCCATTCTGCTACCCTTACTGGCGTTTAAACGCCAGTAGGCTTCTCCTCTAGGGTGTGCTATTTTTCATTTTATTTTTCAGTTTGTTTTTGCTTTTTTAATTGTTTTTGTCACTTCACATGATCATCAACCTACAGAAAATATAAAATAACAATGGAAAATATAAATTCAACATAGATAAGTAAAATTGGGTTGCCTCCCAACAAGCGCTTCTTTAATGTCAGTAGCTTGACAGTGGGCTCTCATGGAGCCTCACAGATACTCAGAGCATGATAATGGCCTCTCAACACCAAACTTAGAGTTTTGTTGTGGCCTCCCAACACCAAACTTAGAGTTTGAATGTGGGGATTTTGTTTGACTCTGCATTGAGAAAAGCTTTTCATGCTTCCTCTCCATGGTTACAGAGGGAGATCCTTGAGCTTTAAATACAAGGGAGTCCTCATTCACTTGAAGGGCCAATTCTCTTCTGTCAACATCAATCACAGCTTTTGCTGTGGCTAGGAAGGGTCTGCCAAGGATGATGGATTCATCCATACACTTCCCAGTGTCTAGGATTATGAAATCAGCAGGGATGTAGTGGCCTTCAACCTTTACCAAGACATCCTCTACAAGTCCATAAGCCTGTTTCCTTGAATTTTCTGTCATCTCTAGTGAGATTCTTGCAACTTGTACCTCAAGGATCCCTAGCTTCTCCATTACAGAGAGAGGCATAAGGTTTATACTTGACCCTAGGTCACACAGAGTCTTCTCAAAGGTCATGGTGCCTATGGTACAAGGTATTGAGAACTTTCCAGGATCCTGTCTCTTTTGAGGTAATCTCTACCTAGTCAAGTCATCCAGTTCTTTGGTGAGCAAGGGGGATTCATCCTCCCAAGTCTCATCACCAAATAACTTGGCATTTAGCTTCATGATTGCTCCAAGGTACTTAGCAACTTGTTCTTCAGTAACATCTTCATCCTCTTCAGAGAAAGAATACTCATCAGAGCTCATGAATGGAAAAAGTAAATTTAATGGAATCTCTATGGTCTCAGTGTGAACCTCAGATTCCCATGGTTCCTCATTAGGAAACTTCTTGGAGGCCAGTGGACGTCCATTGAGGTCTTCCTTAGTGGAGATCACTACCTCTTCCTCCTCTCTAGGTTCGGCTGTGTGGGTCATGTTGATGGCCTTGCACTCTCCTTTTGGATTCTCTTCTGTATTACTTGGAAGAGTACTAGGAGGGAGTTCAGTAACTTTCTTGCTCAGCTGACCCACTTGTGCCTCCAAATTTCTAATGGAGGACCTTGTTTCAGTCATGAAACTTTGAGTGGTTTTAATTAAATCAGAGACTACAGTTGCTAATTCAGAGTGGCTCTGCTTAGAATTCTCTATTTGTTGCTGAGAAGATGATGGAAAAGGCTTGCTATTGCTAAACCTATTTCTTCCACCATTATTGTTGTTGAAGCCTTGTTGAGGCCTCTGTTGATCCTTCCATGAGAGGTTTGGATGATTTCTCCATGAAGGATTATAGGTGTTTCCATAGGGTTCTCCCATGTAATTCACCTCTTCCATTGCTGGATTCTCAGGATCATAAGCTTCTTCTTCAGATGAAGCTTTTTTGGTACTGCCTGTTGCTGCTTGCATTCCAGATAAACTCTGAGAAAT
Organism: Arachis ipaensis; assembly: GCF_059453495.1. Lineage (NCBI taxonomy): Eukaryota > Viridiplantae > Streptophyta > Magnoliopsida > Fabales > Fabaceae > Arachis > Arachis ipaensis. Next base: position 76,628,162 of record NC_142436.1, read on the forward strand.
CATATTGACTTGCTGAGTCAATATTTTGTTCTGAGCCAATATGGCATTCAGAGTATCAATCTCAAGAACTCCTTTCTTCTGATTTGTCCCATTATTCACAGGATTCCTTTTAGAAGTGTACATGAATTGGTTATTTGCAACCATTTCAATGAGTTCCTGAGCTTCTGCAGGCGTCTTCTTCAAATGAAGAGATCCTCCAGCAGAGCTGTCCAATGACATCTTGGACAGTTCAGATAGACCATCATAGAAAATACCTATGATGCTCTATTCTGAAAGCATGTCAGAAGGACACCTTCTAATCAATTGCTTGTATCTTTCCCAGGCTTCATAGAGGGATTCACCTTCCTTCTGTCTGAAGGTTTGGACTTCCACTCTAAGCTTGCTCAATTTTTGAGGTGGAAAGAATTTTGCCAAGAAGGCATTAACTAGCTTTTTCCAAGAGTTCAGGCTTTCTTTAGGTTGTGAATCCAACCATGTTCTAGCTCTGTCTCTTACAGCAAAGGGGAAGAGCATAAGCTTGTAGACCTTGGGATCAACCCTATTGGTCTTGACAGTGTCACAGATTTGCAAGAATTCAGCTAAGAACTGATGAGGATCTTCCAATGGAAGTCCATAAAACTTGCAATTCTATTGCATCAGAGAAACTAATTGAGGCTTAAGCTCAAAGTTGTTTGCTCCAATGGCAGGGATTGAGATACTTCTCCCATAGAAGTCAGGAGTAGGTGCAGTAAAGTCACCAAGCACCTTCCTTGCATTGTTGGCATTGTTGTTGTTTTCGGATGCCATGGCTTCTTCTTGTTTGAAAAGTTCTGTTAGGTCCTCTATAGAGAGTTGTACTTTAGCTTCTCTTAGCTTTCTCTTCAAGGTCCTTTCAGGTTCAGGATCAGCTTCAACAAGAATGCCTTTGTCCTTGCTCCTGCTCATATGAAAAGAGAGGAGAAGAAAATATGAAATCCTCTATGTCTTAGTATAGAGATTCCTTGAGGTGTCAGAGGTAAATAAGAATAGAAGGAGAAGGTAGAGAAGAGAGAATTCGAACTTATCTAGAGGGATAGAGTTCGAATTGTACACTGAGGAGGAATGGTAGTCCTTTAAATAGAAAGATTTGAGAAGAGGGGAAGAATTTTTCGAAATTAAAGTAAAAAGATTTTGAAATAATTAAAAGAAATTTTAAAATTTTGGTAAATGATTTTCGAAAACTAAGATTGGGAAAGAAATTAATTGATTTTTGAAAAAGATTTTGAAATTAGAAATCACAAAGATATGATTGAAACATAATTTTGAAAAAGATGTGATTGAAAAGACATGATTGAGAAGATATGATTGAGAATCAAGTTAAAAAGAAGAAAGTTTTTAAAATTAAAGTTGATTACTTGACCAACAAGAAATTGAGAGATATGATTCTAGAATTAAAACTTTTGATCCTTTCTTAATAGGCAAGTAACATCCTGAAAATTTTGAATTAAATCACTAATTGTAGCAAGGATTTTCGAAAATAGTAATAAATAAAAAAATTGAAAAGAAATTGATTTTGAAAAGATATGATTGAAAAGATATGATTTGAAAAAAATTGATTTTGAAAAATTATGAAAATTTGGAAAAGATTTGAATTAAAAACAAAATCTTTCCTCTAGTGTCCTCCTGGCGTTAAATGCTCAGAATGGCATCCATTCTGGCGTTTAACGCCCAAAATGCTACCTTTTTGGGCATTTAACGCCCAGCCAGGTACCCTGACTGGCGTTTAAACGCCAGTTTTCCTTCTTCACTGGGCGTTTTGAACGCCCAGCTTTTTCTCTGTAATTCCTCTGCTGCATGTTCTGAATCTTCAATTCTCTGTATTATTGACTTGAAAAGACATAATTTTAAAAAAAATTTTAATTTTTAATGATGAGAAACAATAAGAAATGCAACTAAGATCAAATAAACAATGCATGCAAGACACCAAACTTAGAAGTATGTATACTAAGGACTATAACAATTTGAAAATGCATATGAGAAACAATAAAAGACACAAAACAAGAGAATTTAAAGATCAGAGCAAGGAAATCATCATGAATAACTTGAAGATCAATGAAGAACATAATGCATGTAATTTTCGAAAATTAGAAGAATGCAATTGACACCAAACTCAAAATTAGACACTAGACTCAAACAAGAAACATAAAATATATTTTTTTGGTTTTTATGATTTTATAATTTTTTTTGTAATTTTTTGAAAATTATTTGGAAAAGAAAATAAAGAGATTCAAAATTTTTAATAAGAATTCCAGGAATCATGCAATGTTAGTCTAAAACTCCAGTCCATGAATTAGACATGGCTTACTAGCCAGCCAAGCTTTCAGTGAAAGCTTCGGTCCAAAACACTAGACATGGCCAATGGCCAACCAAGCTTTAGCAAATCATTACGTTCAAAAGCAAGATTGATAGAAATCAACAAGCTCTTGTGATGATAAGTTGAAATCTCAGTCCAAAAGATTAGACATGGCTTCTCAGCCAGCCAGACTTCAACAAATCATCATAAAACTCTAGAATTCATTCTTAAAAGTTCTGAAGAACAAAATAGAAATAAAAAATATTTTTTTTGAAATTTTTCGAAAATAAAAAGGTAAAAGCTTCAACATAAAATAAAATTACCTAATCTGAGCAACAAGATGAACCGTCAGTTGTCCAAACTCGAACAATCCCCGGCAACGATGCCAAAAACTTGGTGCACGAAATTGTGATCATCAATGGTGCCAACAGTTTGGTACGCACAATTGTAATCTCAACTCTTTGTCACAACTCCGCACAACTAACCAGCAAGTGCACTGGGTCGTCCAAGTAATAAACCTTACATGAGTAAGGGTCGATCCCACGGAGATTGTCGGCTTGAAGCAAGCTATGGTCATCTTGTAAATCTCAGTCAGGCGGATTCAATAGGTTATGGAGTTTAAGATAATTAAAATATGAATAAAACATAAAATAAGATAGAGATACTTATGTAATTCATTGGTGAGAATTTCAGATAAGCGTATGAAGATGCTTTGTTCCTTCTGAACCTCTGCTTTCTTATTGCCTTCTTCCAATCATTCATACTCCTTTCCATGGCAAGCTTATGTTGGGTTTCACCGTTGTCAATGGCTACCTCCCGTCCTCTCAGTGAAAATGGTCCAAATGCGCTGTCACCGCACGGCTAATCAGCTGTTGGTTCTCGATCGTGCTGGAATAGGATCCATTGATCCTTTTGCGTCTGTCACTACGCCCAACACTCGCGAGTTTGAAGCTCGTCACAGTCATCCCTTCCCAGATTCTACTCGGAATACCACAGACAAGTTTTAGACTTTTCGGATCTCAGGAATGCTGTCAATTGATTCTAGCCTATACCACGAAGACTCTGATCTCATGGAATGGAAGGCTCGGTTGTCAGGCGAGGCAACCATGCGTTATGAATCAGGAGGCTAAGAGATACGCACTCAAGCTATTGCAAGTAGAACAGAGGTGGTTGTCAGGCACGTGTTCATAGGTGAGAATGATGATGAGTGTCACGGATCATCACCTTCATCAGGTTGAAGAACGAGTGTATATCTTAGAGAAGAAGTAGGCGTGAATTGAATAGAAAAACAATAGTACTTTGCATTAATTCATGAGGAACAACAGAGCTCCATACTTTAATCTATGGTGTGTAGAAACTCTACCATTGAAAATACAAAAGTGATAATGGTCTAAGCATGGCCAAATGGCCAGCCTCAAAGGTCTAAGGACTAAACGTCCAAAGATGAAAATACAATAGTAAAAGGTCCTATTTATAGATAACTAGTAGCCTAGGGTTACAGAAATAAGTAATTAATGCAGAAATCCACTTCCAGGCCCACTTCGTGTGTGCTTGGGTTGAGCATTTGAAGCTTTCACGTGTAGAGACTTTTCTTGGAGTTAAACGCCAGCTTTTGTGCCAGTTTGGGTGTTTAACTCCAGCTTTTATGCCAGTTCTGGCGTTTTGACACCAGAATTTCTATGCTAACTTGGAATGCTGGTTTGGGCCATCAAATCTCGGGCAAAGTATGAACTATTATATATGGCTGGAAAGCCCAGGATGTCTACTTTCCGACGCAATTGAGAGCGCGCCAATTGAGCTTTCATAGCTCCAGAAAATCCACTTTGAGTGCAGGGAGGTCATAATCCAACAACATCTACAGTCCTTTTTCAGCCTCTTAATCAGATTTTTGCTCAGGTCCCTCAATTTCAGCCAGAAAATACCTGAAATCACAGACAAACACACAAACTCATAGTAAAGTCCAGAAATGTGATTTTTATTTTAAAACTAATAACAACATAATAAAAACTAACTAAAAACATACTAAAAACAATGCGAAAAAGCGTATAAATTATCCGATCATCACAACACCAAACTTAAATTGTTGCTTGTCCCCAAGCAACTAAAAATCAAATAGGATAAAAAGAATAGAATATACAATGAATTCCAAAAACATCTATGAAGATCAGTCTTAATTAGATGAGCGGGGCTATTAGCTTTTTGCTTCTGAATAGTTTTGGCATCTCACTTTATCCTTTGGAGTTCAGAATGATTGGCTTCTATAGGAACTCAGAATTCAGATAGTGTTATTGATTCTCCTAGTTCAGTATGTTGATTCTTGAACACAGCTACTTTATGATTCTTGGCCGTGACCCTAAGCATTTTATTTTCCAGTATTACCACCGGATACATAAATGCCACAGACACATAACTGGGTGAACCTTTTCAGATTGGGACTCAGCTTTGCTAGAGTCCCCAATTAGAGGTGTCCAGAGCTCTTAAGCACACTCTTTTTGCTTTGGACCACGACTTTAACCGCTCAGTCTCAAGTTTTTACTTGACACCTTCACGCCACAAGCACATGGTTAGGGATAGCTTGGTTTAGCCGCTTAGGCCAGGATTTTATTCCTGTGGGCCCTCCTATCCACTGATGCTCAAAGCCTTGGATCTTTTTATTTTACCCTTGCCTTTTGGTTTAAAGGGCTATTGGCTTTTTTTTTGCTTGCTTTTCTTCTCTTTTTTTCGCCATTTTTTTTCTATTCACTGCTTTTTCTTGCTTCAAGAATCATTTTTATGATTTTTCAGATCATCAATAACATTTCTCCTTTTCCATCATTCTTTCAAGAGCCAACAATTTTAACATTCATAAATAACAAATTCAAAAAATATGCACTGTTCAAGCATTCATTCAGAAAAACAAAAAGTATTGCCACCACATCAAAATAATTAAACTATTTTAAAATTTAAAATTCATGTACTTCTTTTTTTTTTTGCAATTAAAAACATTTTTCATTTAAGAAAGGTGATGGATTCATAGGACATTCATAACTTTAAGACATAGACTCTAAGACACTAATGATCATGTAATAAAGACACAAACATAGATAAACATAAAGCATAAAAATTCGAAAAACAGAAAATAAAGAACAAGGAAATTAAAGAACGGGTCCACCTTAGTGACGGCGGCTAGTTCTTCCTCTTGAAGATCTTATGGAGTGCTTGAGCTCATCAATGTCTCTTCCTTGCCTTTGTTGCTCCTCTCTCATGACTCTTTGATCTTCTCTAATTTCATGAAGGAGGATGGAATGCTCTTGGTGCTCCACCCTTAGTTGTCCCATATTGGAACTTAATTCTCCTAGGGAGGTGTTAATTTGCTCCCAATAATTTTATGGAGGAAAATGCATCTCTTAAGGTATCTCAGGAATTTCATGATGAGGAATTTCCTCATGCTCTTGTCCATGAGTGGGATATCTTGTTTGCTCCATCTTTTTCTTAGTGATGGGCTTGTCCTCATCAATGAGGATATCTCCCTCTATGTCAATTCCAGCTGAATTGCAAAGGTGACAAATGAGATGAGGGAAGGCTAACCTTGACAAAGTAGAGGGCTTGTCTGCCACCTTGTAGAGTTCTAGGGATATAACCTCATGAACTTCTACTTCCTCTCCAATCATGATGCTATGGATCATGATAGCCCGGTCTATAGTAACTTCAGACCGGTTGCTAGTGGAAATGATTAAGCGTTGGATGAACTCCAACCATCCCCTAGCCACGGGCTTGAGGTCATGCCTTCTTAGTTGAACCGGCTTCCCTCTTGAATCTCTCTTCCATTGAGCGCCCTCTTCACAAATGTCTATGAGGACTTGGTCCAACCTTTGATCAAAATTGACCCTTCTAGTGTAGGGGTGTGCATCTCCTTGCATCATTGGCAAGTTGAATGCCAACCTTACATTTTCCGGACTAAAATCTAAGTATTTCCCCCGAACCATTGTAAGCTAATTCTTTGGGTCTGGATTCACACTTGGATCATGGTTCTTGGTGATCCATGCATTGGCATAGAACTCTTGAACCATTAAGATCCCGACTTGTTGAATGGGGTTGGTGAGAACTTCCCAACCTCTTTTTTGAATCTCATGTCGGATCTCTGGATATTCACCCTTTTTGAGCTTGAAAGGGACCTCGGGAATCACTTTCTTCTTGGCCACAACTTCATAGAAGTGGTCTTGATGCACCCTTGAGATGAATCTCTCCATCTCTCATTACTCGGAGGTGGAAGCTTTTGCCTTCCCTTTCCTCTTTCTAGAGGTTTCTCCGGCCTTAGGTGCCATAAATGGTTATGGAAAAACAAAAAGCAACGCTTTTACCACACCAAACTTAGAAGGTTTGCTCGTGAATAATAAAACCACAACAGTTTAAAACCGTTACCTATCCAGTTACGGTTTTAAACCGTTGTCATGTTAATAGGAACGGTTCGAAACCGTTGCTTATTGAGTAACGGATCAAAACCGTTGCCTATGCCACTAACTGTGGCAACGATTTTTTTGTTACTGTTGCCTTAGGTAAAAAACTGTTGCCTTTGAGCATTGGTAACGGCCGCATATACCACAGGTCAAAAACCGTTGCCAAAGCGTTGCATAAAGTTTTGGGAACGATTTTTCAATCTACGGCAACGATTTTTGACCGTTGCGAAAAGCCTTGTTTGTTGTAGTGCCTTTTATGGATGTCTCAACAGACGAGTACAGATGTTGATTAATGGCAACTGTCTCAATAAGCTCTTGAACTTCTTCAATGGTCTTTCTCATGTATGTGGAACCACCAGCAGAGTGGTCCAAAGACATTCTAGCCATGTCTGAAAGTCCATAATAGAAGATATCTAACTGTACCCATTTTGAAAACATTTTTGTGGGACATTTTTTTAGCATCCTCCTATACCTCTCCCAAGCATCATAAAGGGATTTATTATCTCCTTGTTTGAAGCCATGGATGTCCAGTCTCAACTGGGTCATCTTTCTTGAAGGAAAGTGTTGATTTAAAAACTTGTCTGCTAACTGTTTCCAAGTTTTCAAGCTAGCTTTAGGCTGGTTATCCAACCACCTCTTTGTTTGGTCCTTTACAGTAAAAGGAAATAGTAATAGTCTGTAGACATCTTGGTCTACTCCCTCATTGTGTACTATGTCAGCAATCTTTAAGAAATCTGCCAGGAATTCTGTAAGTTCTTCCTAAGAAAGCCCAGAATACTGACAGTTTTGCTGCACTAGAGCAATAAGTTGAGGTTTGAGTTCAAAGCTACTTGCTCTGATGTGAGGTATGCTAATACTTCTTCCATAGAAGTCAGTAATGGGATTCGTATAAGATGCCAGAGTTCTTCTGAACTCTTCATTCCCATTTGGGTTCACGATGAAGAAAGGTTGAAGAAGAGAAGAAAGAAGAAATGTAGAAGAGGTAGAAGAAGAAATAGAAGTAGAGAAGATAAATAGAATTAAAATATTTTTGTTTTTATTTTATTTATTAATTAATTTTGAAAAATAAGATTAATAATTTTAAAAGAATTGAAAATTGAATTATGAATTCGAAAATAGAAGAGAGAGAAGATGAAAATAATTTTCGAAAAATAAGAAAGAGAAGAATTAGTTAGGAAGTTTTCAAAAAAAAGAGAGAGAAGATATGTAACTAATTGAGAAAAGATTTGAATTTAAGATTTAAATTTGAAAATTAAATTTTTAAAATTTGAAATTTGAAATTTAAATTTGAATTTTAAACTTTGAATTTGAAATTTTAAAATTTTAAATTTTAAATTTTGAATTTTGATAAAGCCAACAAGATAAGATTTGAAATTTGATTTTGAAAAAGATTTAATTTTGAAATTTAAAATTTGAATTTTAAAATTTGAAATTTGAAATTTGGATTTTGAAAATTGAAATTTGAAATGTGAAATTTGATTTTTAATTTTTGAAATTTTAAATTTTGAATTTTTGAAATTGAAACAAGATAAGATAAAGATTTGAAAAATATTTGAATTTGAAATTGAATTTTAAAATTTGAAATAAGATAAGATAAGATTTTTGAATTTGAGATAAGAAAAGATAAGATTTTGAAAAATATATGACTTTTGAAAAGGATATGATTTTGAAAAGATTTGATTTTTGAAATTTAAAGCTAAGATAAGATAAGATAAGATAAAAATTTAAAATTGAAATCTGAATTTTTAATTAAAAATTTCAAAAATTAATAAAAAAATAAAGATAGAAAATATATTTTTTATTTTTGAATTTAACGAGGAGCAAGAAAAACAAGTAAAAGACACCAAACTTAAAATTTTTAGATCTAGATGGACCTAGTATGCGAAAATTGGAGGAAAAAACACAAAGGAACACCAAACTTAAAAATTTTAAGATAAAAACACAAGGAAAAATAAGAACACTTTGAAGATTGGCAAGAACACCAAGAACAAGACTAAAAAAATTTAAAGAACACAAGAACATGTAAAGAACACCAAACTTAAAACTTTTGAACATCAAACATCAAAATTTCAAAAAACTAAAAGAAAATAAACAAGAAGACAATAAACTTAAAGATTTGACACAAGATTTAAACAAAGAAACTATTTTTAAAAAAAATTTGAAAGAAAGATTCCAAAAACTCAAAAATTGCAATAAGAACAAAAACAAAGACTCAAACAAAAACAAAGATTAATAAAAAAAAGCTAAAGATTCTTGAAAATAAAAATTTTGAAAAAGGTTTTTTGGAAAAGTTTTAAAAATTTTTGGAATTGATAAACAAGAAACAGGTAAAATTCAAACCAAGAACACAGATTAAACAAAGAAAAGACAAATATTTCTTGAAAAAAGTTTTAATTTTTTCGAAAATAAAGAAGAGAAAAATAAAAATAAAAAGAAAAGACTCAACCAAAATCAAAAGACTCAATTAAAAAGATTAAGAAAAGAAAATATTTTTTGAAAAGGTTAAAAAAATTTTTCGAAAAAAAATACTCTTGCAAAAATCAGAGACAATACCTGATCTAGGGAGCAAAACAATCCGTCAGTTTGTCCAAACTCGAACAATTCCCGGCAACGGCACTAAAAACTTGGTGCACGAATCCCCACACCTTCGTACAGCTGTACCAGCAAGTGTACTGGGTCGTCCAAGTAATACGTGAGCGAGTCAGGGTCGATCCCACGAGGATTATGGTTTGAAGCAAACTATGGTTATCCTGCAGGTCTTAGTCAGGCAAAATCAAGAGTTGATAGATAAATATTTGTGAGATCTAAACTAAATTGGCATGTAAATATAGAAAAAGGGTAATCAGTAATAGGAATATATTAAGGGTTGGAGTTGCTTAGCCTTTCTGAATTAATTCTGGTAGTACTGTCTTCTTTGCTTGTAAGTGATCTCTTCTATGGCAGGCTGTATGTCATCAATGCCATAGGCCGTGGTCATCAATCTCCTCTGCTCCAGATTAAACGCCATTGGCCATGGTCATCCAATCTGACGGAGGGTGAAACTTTAGCAGTTCAATCTCTTGGCGATCCTACTCAAAATGCCACAGACAATGTTGAATCTTCCGGATCAGAGAATGCCGCTTCTTTAGATTCTAGCCTATACCACGGAGACCCTAATCTCCCTGGAAATCGGCTGAATTGGTGTCTCGAGAAGTCCCCAACGAAGTCGTGGATTAGCCATCTGAGAGATGTATAAACATAGCTGTTGGTTCGTGCTTTCCAGTCACGTATTCACACGAGCCCAAGTAGACGCGGGTGTTTGTCAGGCACGTTCATCTTAGTATGATGAACAAAGCTGATTGTCACTAATCATCCTATTCACCATGTTGAGGAACGAGTATACATCTTAGAAATAAATCAAACACGGATCGAATAAGAAACAGTAATACTTTTATTAATTCCTAGGACTCAGCAGGGCTCCTCCCCTCAACCTAGGAGGTTTAGAAACTCATACTGAAATGAAATACAAAGTAAAACTCGAATATGGTGTGTGATAGTAAAAAGGTACGATTAACATGAATCTAATCCCTTAAATACTAAACAAATGACCAGTAAGGGTAAAACAATCTTTTTAGTGCTAAAATCTACTTCTGGGCTCACTTGGTGAGTGTTTGGGTTGAGCTTTGATGAGATCCACATGCTATGAGGTCTCTAGGGTGTTGAATGCTGGCTAGGGGGTCCTTTCTGGGCGTTTGGACGCTGGCCTCTGCCTGTGGGCACTGGACGCCTGGAAAGGGGTAGGAAGTAGGCGTTGGATGCCAGTTTTAGGCCTTCTAATCTGAAGCAAAGTATAGACTATTATAGATTGCTGGAAAGCTCTAGAAGTCAGCTTTCCATAGCCACTGAGAACGCTCCATTTGGACTTCTTTAGCTCCAGAAAAGCTCTTCCGAATGCAAGAAGGTCAGATTTGGACAGAATCTGTAGTGCTTTCTCTGTCTCTGAATCAGACTTTTGCTCCAGCTCCTCAATTTTAGGCAGAAATTACCTGAAATTGCACAAAAAACAAAAACTCAAAGTAGAATAAAAAATGTGAATTTAACACTAAAACCTATAAAAACTTAATAAAAACTAAACAAAGCATATTAAAAACTATATGAAAATGATGCCAAAAAGCGTATAAAATATCCGCTCATCATCTGTAGGCATGCCTAACAAAATTTGAAAAAATATACTAAGTTCCAAAAAACCAGTTTTTCACACCCAACTTCGATCGCGCATAACATTTTTGTTAGAAATCATTTTTAGTTCGTTCTTTGAATGTTGTTAACTTCACGGACTCAATATTCATTCAAAATAAGTTTAACAAAATTTGGAAATTCAGAAGCCAAGTTATGACCTGCTGAAGTTGGTTAAAAATCAGATTTTACCAAAATTTACAAAATCTCTAACTTTCCAAATTTCTTAATCCAAAAATCAATTCAATTATAATAAAAATCAATACCAATCACCTATCCATCCTTCCTCAGTCATTCCACACTTAATTACTCAATTTAATTCATAAATCACTATTTATAATTATCACCAATCCTCGTCATCATTAAAAATTATCATCATTTCATATTACAACACATACAACTCACTCAATCCTCATACACAATTCATATACCACATCATATCAACATATAATTCGTGCAATCTATACAATAATTTTTCATCAAAGATCACTAATCATCAACAATTCACATAGTTCAACTTATCCTACGGTCAACTAGCCTAACTTTTCACGTGATATTAAATATTAACTATGAGAAACCAAAATCATACATTGGCCGATGCCTCCCTAAGCCAAAAACACCTCAAAAACCCCTTTTCTCTTAAGTCTCCAAGTCGAACCAGCCAACAAAGCTTGATTTCGAGCTCTCCAATTCACCGATTCACTCTCTAATTCAACATAAATTCAATCTAATTCCATGAAATTCACCAAATTAATAATTGAGTTTCACATAATTGAACAAACCATAGGGATTTAGAGTTTTCTTACTTCACACATTGATGATTGGGATAAAACCCAACAATTCTCCAACACTAGAGTACCCCTAAACCATCAAAATCACAAAATCTCTCAATATACTAACCCAAATTCATGAAAATGCAAGGAAAGAATAACTAGGTACAGAATTCAGATTTTCTTACCACTTTGTTCAGATAAAATTGAGGAGATCGACGAGACAAATGTGTGGCCACAAACGACTCGTCAATCGGAGCTCCAGATTGAGAGATATAGTGGATTGAATTTGGGATTTAGGGTTCTATTCCTTTTCTCTCTTCTCAGTGGGTTCCATGAAGAATGGGGGAAAAGAGTGGCTGATGAGCATTATATTGGTTGGGCCTTGGGCCCAATATGGTTCGGTCCAACCGGTTTGGCTTGTTAGTCCAATTTTAGGCCAAATTTTTTAAAATTAATGTCAAAATTCGTATTTTAAATATTTCTACTTTTCTAAACTATAAAAATTTAATTTTTTAATTTATTTAAATAATAATTAATTTATTAATTAATTACTCATTAATTTTGCAGACTTTATAGGCTTAGGGTTGGATCCAAACCTTACCTTACCCTACCCATTGCCATCCCTAAACAGAACACTTAGATTTGTTAAAGACTTTTCTTCTTCAAGTATTGTAAAGTATGAGAAGCTTCACATTGGGATTTTGTAAATCTACATTGATCATATGGTTGATCATCACTTACAAAATTGACTTCATAGAAGACTTGGTTCACATTGAATGCAAGTTCCAAAGTGTTGCATTTTATAAACATTTGCACAAATATTTTAATTATTTATGTAAAAAATTTAATGTTCAATGGGAGTTTTCCTATTTCTTTAGACAACAATATTCATTCTCTTCTCATCATTAAAGAATGATCATAGAATATGGCACCTATAAATTAATTTATTTTGCATGGTTAAAAATAAATATGAGTTTATTTTTTTAAAAAAATTCTTTTTCAAAATTAATTTATAATTTATTTTGAAAATACAAGAAAATGTTTTTATATAAATAAATAAATAAACTGAAAATATTAGAAATTAAAATTTATTAATTTATAAATAATTATATATAAATAATTCAAAACAATATGTTTTCAAAATTTTAAAATTTTTTATGGACTGTTTTGAGATTTTTAAAATTTTTTTAGGATTATTTTTGTAAAATCTAGAAAAATGATAAATAGTTAATTAATAACTTAAATAAGCAAAGGAGGTTAAGAGATTAAAATTTATATTTTGGGGAAGAGAAAATAATTTGAATACAAATTAAAACGCCAATCTTAAAAGTTTTAGCCCAAAATTGAGCCAACGAGCTAAAACAAATTAACCGGGTCCATGTTGGGCCCAAGGCTCACATATAAACCTCCACCCACTAAACACATTCAACACCAATGCTTCACATTTCCATAGAAAGAGCTGAAATAGAGAGGGAAGGGAGGGAAGAAACAAAACCTAATGTCACTATTCACCCTCTTCTTAAATTGATCATAAATTTTGATTCGGAGCTCTGATTGACAAATCATTTGTGGCCACACATTTGACTCGGATCCTCTTCGATTCTATCTAAACAAAGTAGTAAGGAACTCAAAATTTCTTACCCAGTTATCTATTTCCTTCAATTTCGTATTTTTGGCTATATGGGTGCTGAGAAAATTGTGATTTTGGTTCTTTAGGGGTACTTTAGCATAGATTCCAAGTAGGTTCCATCCCATATTCGAGTAGGTTAAGGTAAGAAAGCCTTTTTTCTTTGGATTTTTTCTAATTCTATGAACCCTAGGTTGAGAAATTGTAATTTTGTTGTGAATAGCTTAATTGTTGAATTGGTGTTGTGAAATTGGAGCTTGCTTTTAGGCACACTTGGCGGAGGTTTAGTGCTATTGATTAGAGTTTGAGTTGATTGGAGGAGGAAATTCAAGAGTTGGAACTACCATCATTAAGGCTGTGTTTGTTTTTGAAAGCAGGACAAGACAAGATACTGAGAACAAGACCCAAAGGACAGAGACACAATTTTGTGTTCTTGTATTCTGTTTGGTGATACACTAGAATAAATTATGAAAATCCAATTTTTTCTCATTTTTTTCATCCAAAAAATTTGAGAAGAAAACTATAATAGTAAAAAAAATATAATTATAAAAAATTAACAAGACTAATGAAAGAAAAAATAAAAAATAAGTTGTATCCCCTTGTTAGTGTCTCCGTGTCTTTCCTGTCAGGATGGACACAAAATACACTAATTCAGTATCTCTGGACACAATGTCTTTGTCTATGTCTCATCTGTGAAATACGATTTTGTGTTTTTGTATTCCTGTCTCAGTATCCCGTCCTTGTAAACAAATGCAGCCTAAGGTACTTGTGTTAGTTTCGAGTAGGTATTATGTAAGATTATGTGAATGCCTAGGTTAATTTCCCCTAGGATAGAATTGAATGGAATGGTGTATGTTGATAATGGGTTATGTGTTAGTGTAATTTGGTGAATTGAATGTTTGATGTGAAAATATGATTGTTTGATTGAAATTGAATATGAGGTTGTAGTTTTTCTTGTTATTATCATAATTGATGTGGATATTGGGTCGGAGGTCGAGATAGAGTGAGATATCCCCTATGAGATAAGCACGGTAAGTGATGGATTGCCATGATTGAATTGATGAGTGGAACAATGAGAATTTGGTTGTATGATTGGATTATTAAGATGATTATTGATAGAAAATTTGTGAAATTAGAATGAGTGGGGTGGAACTTGCATGATTAGATTTGGAATGGATATAAAGGGATGAATGAGTGTTAAAATGCATAGATAAAGCTTTGGAATGATTTATGTATGGTTTGGTTTGAGTTGAATTGAGATTTCGGCGAAAGTGAGTAAAGGTTCAAAATTGGTAAAAAGAATGAGTTTTTGACCAACTTCGACGGGACATAACTTGGCGATCGGAGTTTGGATAATAATGAAATTTATCTTAAATTAAATGTGGTGATGAGATCTTTAAAATTATGTAAGAATGATGGAAAATTGAATTCTATAGAGAAAGATATGAACGATTAAAAATCGGTATAAAAACTGAATTATGAGATTATGCAGAAAACCAGAAATTTTGGTATGCGTGCCCACGCACCATACGGTGCGTACGCATTGAACAGAAGCAAGGAAAGTTCTTGTGCGTACGCACAAGCTGGGAATTGCTTTGGGTGCATGCATATGCACAAGGGTAATGCGTACGCACAAGCCTTGTTTTCACATTTAAACTCTGTTTTTAACTGTTAAGCTTTTCCGGCAAGTTTGTAAACTTCAGTAACCCCTAATTAAGGTCCGACAACTTGTTTTTGGGCTCTGAAATGAGTGTAAGAATATGGAATGAATTAAATTGAATTATTCCTAGATAAACACTTGGTTAAACCGGATGACATAGTTACGGGAATAGTGGTTCGTCCCGCCCGCAGTGAGGACGGTGGTATTATCCCGCTCACAAGAGAATAGAATGGATAAACTAACAGAGAATTGGGGTTAAAGAACATACTAACTTATGAAACTAATTTAAGTAAATGATATTGATGAATTAAGGTCTAAGTGACCGGATTGGCGAGGACGGTAGTATCATCCCGCTTGCCTAGTGTGTTATTGCCTTGTGGAATGGTGGATTTGTCCCGCCCACAGTGAGGACGGTGGCGTTGTCCCACTCACGAAAGAAATAAATTAATGAAGTGATAAAGAGATGGGAATTTAGGAATCTAATAACTTATGAAATTACTTAAAAACACTAATAATGATCGATTAGGGCCTGAGGGCTGTTTGCGTCAAGGTCAGGGTGATGTCCCGCTTGCGTATTGATTTGTTGTTGCTTTGACACCTGCACTGGGCAAGGATGGAGGTCTCATCCTACTTGTTCCATGGTTGCAGTGTAGCTGTAAGGACGGTAGTGTTATCCCACTCACGAATCGAAGGAATTGGTAAACGAAATGAGAATATGGTTAACGAACTTAATGATTTTAAAGGCTGATTAAAGACTTTGCTATGAACTAATGTTTACTCGTGGCAAGGACGATGGTGAATCCTGCCTGCACGCTGAGCTGAGTTATACCAGAACAAGGACGGTGGTTAATCCCGCTTGTTCGTGATTTTCCAGGTAAAGACGGATGGTTAATCCTGCTTACTCGATGTACTCGGTAAGAACGGTTGGTTAATCCCGCTTACTTGTGGTTGCATGTGATAGGCAAGGATGGTGGTCAATCCCGTTTTCATGTTCCAGGCAATGATGGTTGGTAAATTCCACTTTCTTGTGGAACCTACGGGTAAGGACGGTTGGTGAATCCCACTTACCCGAGTCGGGTTTGGCAAGATAACCGACGCATGAGCTCATGGCCAGTAGGACAAGCATGCATCATTTTCATTTGTGTGTATTGATTGGGTGTGTATCTTATATTTGGTTTGCTTTCTTGATTAATTGTATCTATATACTACTTGATCTAATTGCTTTATCTATTTTCTCTACTTGTGTATTCCTTGTATTGCTCTATATGTGTTTGAACAACTGAGAGGTCCCTTATACTGGCGATGCTGACGCTAAGGGCTGTTCTTGATGAAATGATAATAATTAAATGATTGGATGATGGGAATGAATATTAATTGATATGTGAGCTCCCCGGATAGATGCAAGGGTCGTGGATTGCTCTACTTGCTTCGGATTGAGAAATTGAGAGTACTAATATAATTGATAACTTATATTGAGACTGTCTAGATTTATTAAGATTGTTGAAACTGAATGTTGTTAATATTAATTGTTAAAGACTGATAAAATCAGAAGGGCTTAATACTACAATGAATAATAATGATATTGAGAGAACTAATAACTTAATTAGAGACAATTGATAAGGGTTGAGACTTAGTAACTTTATCCTGTTTGGACTAGAAAGGACCCTAAGCTTGAATCTTGATTGATTAGAGTTTAAGATTACCTAGTGGGTTCGTATCTTTTTACATTATCTCTATTTAAAATTATTACCCTACTGAGAACTCGAAAGGATGTTGTTTTCACCCGCTGTAGAAATTTTTTATTTTACAGATACAA
The DNA here is from genome assembly GCF_059453495.1 of Arachis ipaensis. NCBI lineage: Eukaryota > Viridiplantae > Streptophyta > Magnoliopsida > Fabales > Fabaceae > Arachis > Arachis ipaensis. The sequence goes on from NC_142436.1 coordinate 76,645,000, forward strand.
GATACGATGCATCTCGTTGAGCATGCTGATTTCTTCTCGGAAGCGAAGATTGTGTTTTGGATTTTCATTATGTATTTAAATGTTGTTCTCCACTTTTGTATATTGTAACTACATGTTCCTCTTAGAGGTTGATTATGGAAAAACAGACTGTATTTTTTATCTTTCTGGGTTGTATTATATTATGTAGCCGGCCTTGTGTTTGCAGGTCGAGACACTACAAGAAAATAGAATATTTAGAACAAAAACTTTGTAATAAATTTAAAATTGTTACAAAAAATTTTTTTTGTAACAAAAATTAGTAATTGTTACATAATAATAATATTTTGTAACAACAATATAATTTATTACAAAATATTTTGTTATTTTGTAACGACTTAATTTTTTTTGTTACAAATTATATTGGCTTTTGTAACGAATCGGTATTTTGTTGCAAAATTTTATAATATTTTGTAACAAAAGATGAAGTTGTTGCAAAAGTTCAAAATATTTTGTAACAAAATATCCATTTGTTCAAAAACTCTAACTATTTTATAACAAAAAATTAATTTGTCACAAAATTCAATATTATTTGTAACAAGTTATTTGTTAGCACAAAATACAAGAAGTTTTGTAACTAAAAAAAATTATTTTAGAATGTTAAAATCTTTAAGATAATTTTATTTTGGTTCAAAAATTTAATTTTTTAAAATATTATTTGTATTAATTAATTATTTTTTTATAAAAATTAAAGATTAAATGATTAATTTTTAAAAATAGTATATATTATTTTATATTTTTTATAAAATTAATATATAAATTTTACTAATAATCAAGTCTTAAATATTGACTAAAATTTAATTTTTTAAATTAAAAAAATTAATTGTTAAACATAAATAAAAATAGTTAAAATTTAAAAATAAAAACAAATGTAAAAAATAAAAACCATAATTCTAACCCTCACTAATAAAAAATAACCTAATTTACACACACTCTCCAAACTCTAACCCTAATCCTCTCCATTTTTCCTAATGTAATTTTATTAATCTAGCATTCTTATGTAATTTTATTATAATTTAATATTTTGCATGATAAGGATTAAAATTTAATAATGGAAGAATTATATAATTTAATTTAAGTAATTTTTATTATGAATAGATTATGATTTATTTTATTACTTTGAATGCTTTATTTTTAAAAATTAATCTAAAGTAATTAAATTAGTTTTATGGAAAAACAGTATTTTTAATCTGTATGACAGATTAGTTCATGATTTTTTAAGAAGTTTTATTTATCAAAAAAAAATGTGTTATTTTTTTTGTGTTATCTTTCATGAATGCATTACCAATTTTTTTGTATTTACTACAAAACAAAAAATACAAGGCAAAATTAGCAATTCTTTATAAATGTATTGTTAATTGTTAATTGCTCTGAACCTTGCTTGATTTTCTGCAGTCACCATTCTTTATAAATGTATTGCCAATTATTAATTGCTCTGAACCTTGCTTGATTTTCTATAACCGCTATTCTCTATTTCCAAATTTTCTCTGCATCACTATTGCTTCTGCAATAACAGAAATTCTGTTCAGGTGCTTCTCTATGTTCTTATCTTGTGTTTTGACGTAAACCTTATTATGGAACTTTATGAGTGTAAAAGCATTAAAAAAATTCAAGTATATTTGTTATGAAGATTTTGGTGAAAATTGTATTTTGTAATGATTGTTTGACAATTGATACTTATGTAAATTTAATAAATTTGTTTACTAAGTTGTGATTGAATTGTGATTAGTTAGCCCAAGTTTATATATTGAATTGTTAATTCTTGATAATTTGTATTCTTGATTGGCTAGTTTTAAACTCTGAGAATATATTCTTAAGGAATTAGTTAATTTTAACTTGTAAGTTCTAAATTTTTACTCGGATGAAGATAGTGTTATGTGTTATTTTTTAGTTTTGGTTTTCATTATTTATATTTGCAGGGGTACAAAATTGATGCTAACATGCTAGACTTTATATTGACTGAAATATGCTAGAAGAGTAAAAAATTATAAATTCGATATGGTACAATTTTATGTTAGGAAAAAGTTGTGTTTAGTTGAATTTGTAGAACTTATTTTATCGTAAAAGAATCTTAATGATATGTAAGATATTTTAATTATCTATATGATTATATATCATATAAATGTTGAGTTAGTGGGATTAGAAAATTAATTGATATATCAATTATTTAATCAAATATTTTAAAATCAACTTTCTATTTTTATAACTAAAAGAATAAAAAATGTTACAAAAGTAGTATTTTGCAACAAAATATTATGACACAAAAATCTAAATTGTTACAAAAAATATTTTAAAAGTAAAAAGGTGTTACCACTTTCGTAACAAATTTTGGTTTTTGTATTAAAAAAATTAGTTACAAAATATTACTTTGAATTGTAACAGTTTCATTTTTTGTTACAAAAACATTTTGTAATGGGACATACTGCAATGACCCTTTTTTTGTTACAAAATCCTTTTGTTTCAAAATTTCAATTTTTTGTAATAATTTTTTTGTTACAAATATTGCTTTTTCTTGTAGTGAGACTAATATTGTTATGTATCTCCTCTTAAATCATATATATATATATATATATATATATATATATATATATAGATATATTTCATTCGTTTTTGTATACCGAAACTTTATATCATCGAGTGTGATGCGATTTTTGGTTATGTCTCTTTTTCATAGGCTCATAGCTATATTATATTTCTTCAATCTATACATGTGTATTTTATTTTTTTTTTAGAGATCGTAATGTCTCACTACCTTTGACTTATGTCTATAGGGTAAAGTGTTACAATTTTGTACTACATTTTAGGGACTAATTTGTTTAAAATGCGTATGTGAACACTTAACGGCCACATGTACGAGTTAAACAGCAATCACCATTAGTGACTAACAAAGAGAAACTATATTATCTAATGAAAGTAAATGTTGGGGACTATTTTATGTATTTTAAAGTCTAAGAAACTAAAGTATCCAACTTCAAAAATTTTAAAGACTAATTTGAGTAATTACTCTTTAATATTTTACTGAGTCAAAATAGTTTTTAAAAATAGTTTTTAAAAATAACGTAACAAACGTAAAACAAATTAATCTCATAATATAAATCAACAAGTTAATCTTTTAAAAAACTAATGTGTCTTGTATTTTTATCATCAGAACTATTTTATTTGTTAAAATGAGTTGCACATGTATATAAATCAATATTAACATACATTAATCTATTATTTATTTTTAAATCTTTTTAAATTTTGTTTGATGTTGTATAAATACTTAATTTTAAAGGATAAACTACTAAATAACTTAATATTTTAAAATTTATATTACTGACACATAATTTTAAAAGATACAAATAATAAATAAATATTTAAAAACTTGACAAAAATAAATAAACATTAAATATATATTCTTAAAAAAAATTTTAAAATCGAAATTTGATAAAAAAAAATTTAAGACATTGATACAAAAAAATATTTTTATCTTTAAAATTTAGTGATTTTACGCTCAGTAATATTAAAATAAAGGATAAAAAAAAATTTAAAGAATAACAAATATATTTCGGTTATTATTAAAGCGTTTATAAATTTTTCAAAAATGTATTTGTCATTTGTATATTTTAAAATTATTTTTGTAAATAATATACTATTTTATTAATTTATCTAATTTTAAATGTCCAAATTAAATAGAGAAAAACCCAAATCAGCCCCTGACAATTACCTCGAAAGACAACGAGGCCCCTGACAAAAAAAAAACCTCAATCCGGCCCCTGACAAAAAAAATAAACTCAACCCGACCCCTGGCAATTACTTCGAAAGGACAACGAGGCCCCTGTGCCAAAAAAAATAAATGTTATTTTTTTTGGCACAGGGGCTAATCTGTCCCAAAAAAAATTTATCAGGGGCCGGATTGAGTGTTTTTTTTTCTTGGGGGCCTCGTTGTCCTTTCGAGATAATTGTCAGGGGCCGGATGGGGTATTCACTCAATTAAATAACATAACAATACCAATAAGAAAAGGGAAAACTTTGTGGCAAAGTGGTACTAGGGATTGGGTGGGTAGGCATTATATGTGCATGATGATGCATGTGAAAGTTTGGGAAGTTTGCCAGGTTTGATGGATATGCATACCCCATCATCAGCTTTTGGAGACTAAAACCCATCTAACACACCATTTGAATGTAGTAGACTAGTAGTAGCGTAGTGATGGAGGCCACTTTTTATTTTTGAGGACAATGATTCATTTATCATGGCCTCCAACTAAGCCCCCTTGCTTGTGCAAGTGTGCAACACATTATTGTTCCCTGTTGGGTCCCATCAATATATGCATGACTGAACCCCACAAAAGTCCTTTAGATATGAACCAACTAAGAATTTAAGATCAAGTGATGATATTTTAAATTTATTTCTGATGATTTTTGCTTTTGATAAATTAGATTTTAATAAAAACATTGACAAAATAATTCATAATTTTTTAGAATATTAGAAAAATTAATATTTAATAAAAATAAAATTATAAATTAATCTTTTATTTTTTGAAATTTCAGATCATTTAATCATTCAATTATAATAATTCTTTAAAATATTAAAGATCTCGTTTATCATTTTAAAAAATATTAGGAACTAATTTATTATTTTATTTTGTGAAAATCTAATTTATTTAATATTCTAAAATATCATAAATGAATTCATAATTTTTTTGTTAAAAAAGTTATTTATTTGATAAAAAAATAATTAGAGCAATTTGGAGTTTCACTGGTTAAAATTATTGTTTACTTGCTTTTTGCCAGTTGTAGCATTAGCAAAGTCACAATAATGTGTGTGTATATACGTGTGTGTGATGCTTCTAACAACTTTCTACAAGAAACGGAAAGAAAAGAAAGGATCCCAATCACCCCTCTTCTTTTTGTTTCTTTGTATGTAAAACTTTCCTTATCCTTTTGTGTCCACGTTACATCAAAATTATTCAACTTATGATATAATAATTTTGTGAGAATAACGATGTATGAGAATAGAGAATTAATTAAATTAAAACGAAATAAGTATATGCGTTCGTATACATAAACTATGTCGGAAACTTCAATTCGATATATAAATATCAAAAGATTCCTACGTACCTGAAATGAGTTTTTGCTTGTGTGAAGAATAATAGAGTTGCTGGTCATAATAAATTGAAACCAAAGTAGTGTAGCTAGCCTAGTTGGTCATAAATTGAGAGACTCCCATATGCACTTGTACCAACTCGATTTTAAAATTAGCTTCACATGGTGACGTACAGCCTGACGCACTACCAAAAAGAAGGGGTTTAGCCACGGAACTCCAAAAAAACTGTGGCAATTATGCTTTTGCAACAAATGAACATCCGTGGCTAGGGAGGGCGACGCGTTTTTAGTTAGCCACGCTTTTTACTCCAATAGCCACGGTTTTAACACCCGTGGAGACATTTGGTTAGCCACAACTTTAGCACGTTTAGACACACTCTTTTCCGTGGCAAAATAAAATATTTGCCTGTGACAAAATTGATCAGGGCGGGCTTTTTTGCCATACTTTTTTCCGTGGCTAACGATAGAAGTTAAATTAAAAAAAATATCATAATAAAAATGCTCTTTAATATAAAATTACATCATATAATATTAAAAAAATTAATCACATTCCTATACGTATTATCCATAGTATAAAAATATAAAATTAACAAATACTTAGTATTGAAAAGCAAATATCCTAGATTAATGGATTTAATGTTAAAAAAATATTCAAATAAAACTATTACAAAATAAATATTAAACTTTGCTAAAATGATACAAATCTTGAAAGTATCAAAATAATGAATTTATCAAGCTCTCCATTTCTTGTTACACAGACAATCCACATGCAAAAATATTTCCAGGTAAATAGTAAAAAATACACATAACTTCGGCCACTAAATTATACACCACTGAATTATACACCCTGTCGATACTCCAGTTGCTTTGTGTACTCCAATAAAATCTGTTAATCAAATTAGAGATCAAGAATTAAGCTAAAAAATTAATAGGTCATGATTTGACTCCTTCGAAGATGATAAAAAATTAAGGTACAATACTTACTTTTCGGATGTAATTTGCAGCTGCTTTGCGGCCTTCAATTGTCAGTTGCATAACATCTTTCAAAATGCCAATTGGTGATTTAGAATCTATCTACAACCAGTAACAAAAGAAAGAATGCATGTTGGAATAAAAAAAAAAAAAGTCTAAAATTAACTTTCATTGTTGACTAAAAGAAATATAAAAAACAAAATGATGTCATGAAAATCTTCTTCGCGATTCGGGTTTACAGATAGAATTCTGATTCCACCGATTTTGCTTGCTTCTTCGGCTACTCAAACTGACGGTACTCGAACTGCAAATCATGGTCCCTGCTCTTTCACAGAACGTCCGGTGTGATCGTACCTAGAACCTAAACAGGAACGTCTTGAGCGAATTGCTCTGAAGGTTAGCTGAATTGATCTGAGTGCAGTAGTTAAGAAATTACGAATCGGGAGAAACGGAAGAAAATGTTATTAACGAAAGGGTTGGCTGCATGTTATCAAACTTGAATCAATTGCAGGAGCTAACAAATAGGGATTTTGGAAATAGTGGAAGGAAGTTATTGTTAAGACTGGGTGAGTGGGCTACTTAATAAAAGTTGCGTTTAACATTGCTGCTCAAAATTTCATTCATCTTATTATAGATGTTAATTTAGATTTTGTTTAGTGAACTAACTATAACTTTTTAATTTAGAGTAAAATTTAATTTTAATAAAAAAATATCAAATTGTAAAATTTACAACTTTAAATTATATTCAAAAATTTCACATATTAATTAGAATTTAAAATTTTTACTCGTTGAATTTAAAAAAAATAGCATCAGTAAAAATTAAAATAAATAAACTTAAAACTTAAGAATTTGATACCTTTAAATTGGAGAAAAAAATTTTTTTGTACATAATTAAAAAATGAACTCCTATAAAAATAATTTTAATTTATTTTTTAAATTAAATTAATAAAATATAAGTATAAAACTAATATTCTGAATTTTAAAAGTTAAAATTCTGTTTATTAATGTTGCCATAAATTAAGAGTGAGTAATTAAATAATGAATAATTAAATTAGTTATTATTTCAATAAAATCATAGTTAGTATCTTTTACTTTCTAAAATTAGTTAGAACTATTTTATCAAAGATAAATATGTACTCTTTTTATAAGTACTCTTTTTTATAATTTTAACATTTATTTTCAATTGAATCATTTTATTCTATCACCAAAGTCTCTAAATAATGCATACGATAAAATTGGACACTGAATGCATTTGACCAAAAAGAACACGCACAAAAAATGTAACAACTAAAATATAAATATTGAAATTGTATGTATATAATTTAGTTTTTTTGGTTATATTACAATCTGATTTAGTAACAAGTAATGAATAATACAATTACGTTAAAAAACTACAGTTAAATCAAAAAGAAAAAATTAATCAAATCAGCGCATAGCTAATACTAAGTAAAAAATACATGATTCAGAGATATGGCCAAATTCAAGGATCATACTAAGTGAGAAAATTGCACATCATCAATAAAATCTAAAATCAAACCATTAGCATACTTTATTAATTTTTCATGGCAGCACTCAAAAGGAGGGAGAAGAATTCAACAATTGAAGAATTGGAAAAGCCTGCACATGATAAATCGAATTTACCTTTAAGTTACGGTTTAAATTTTGAAAAAGTAAAAACTGCATAAAAATATTTTGAGAGGGATGGAGGACAAAACCAAATTAAACGCGGAATTTAAAAGTGAAAATCGTTCGATTTTGCCACGGTAATCATTGAGTCTGTGGTCATTGAGAGAACTCATCTCAAGTTAGCCACGAACAAACAAAATCGTCGAAAAATTTCACAAAATTTGGCCACGAAAATACAAGACGTTGCAAGTGATTACCACGATCATATAAATTTGTCACTCTTTTTAGTTCGTGGATATCTTCCCGTTGGTAATGTCCGTATTTCTAGTAGTGACGGGGTGGACCTAAAATATGTTGAGTAAAATTTTTATTATGGTCCTATTTAGTTTAAGAGAGGAAGATTCGCCCGTTACGATTAGAAAATGACAATTTAATATCTAATTGTCATTTTTGTTGGATAATTAAATTCTGCTATTAATTTTGTCGTGATCTCATAGTTCCAGAATTCTACATGGCATAATAGATGTTAAATGTCGTTCAACCATTAAATTGGGTCAAATAACTTCCTTATTAAAACGTTAATTCTTTGTATTTTTCTTCCTTTTTTTTTCTTCTCTTCTTTTTCATTGGTAAATACAGAAAAATTATAAACAATCTCCTCATCTTTGGGTGTCTCCATCCCAAGTGCGGCAGAAGAAGCTGACAACCTCACTTCCACTACCAAAGCAAGCGTTTAAAACCGGCAAAATTGTTTAAAAAATTCGACAATAATATTACCGTCAAATTTATCATCAGAAAGAATTTTACGGTATAAATGTTGACGGAAATTATTTATAGGCAGTTATAGAAATTCTACGCTAATTACCATCGGAAATGGCCATCCTAAAAGCATTTACCGTTAAAAAATTTTCGTTAAAAATTCTGACGGTAATATTATTTAATAAAATAATTTAAATAATATTGTCAGATTTATCCCATGCTAAATTCGATGATAATATTTTAGTAAAATAATATTTTTATTTAATATTTTTTAACTATAATTATCATAATTATAACCTGCTTTATTAGGATCCACCTTGTGATAACTAACATTTAAATTAAAAATTAACGAAAATAAAATATGTTTCATTAAAATAAAAAATTATAATATAATCCGAAATAACAACCACTAAACACATAATAAAGTAATCTCGTCAATATAATAAAAGATAATAATGTCAAACTACACAAAAGAAAACCCTAAAGCCTATGGGTCCTAATAATCATCATCATCATCTCCTGCTCTTGATGGTCTCACTGTTGGTTTTGATATGGCGTCACTGTGGGTGCTGGTGTCTGTGTTGGTGCAAGTGCATATGAGGAGGAGACGCTTCCAGCACTGTTGCCTCTTGCACGCATTTTCTTATAATAGACAGCCATCTGCTGGCGTATGCATTGTATTTTCTCCAGCTCCTGCCTCAGGGACTCCATGTCTGCATCCGGAGCATCCCCCTCTGCTATGCGTGCGAGGAGCACATTTTACCTTTCCTCAGACAAATGGAGTCGGTGACCCTAATCCTGCAGGCTCTAGGTCAGGCAATGAACCTTCTCACGCAGATCTACGTCCTGGTAACCCTCCTAATTCACGCCTTTCATATTTGTTTCTTTAACCAAATCAACCTTCCTTGCACAACAAGAAAAATACTAAATACCATTGAATTTAGTGTCGGAGGTTAGCGTCGTGTTTAGCGGCGACTTTATCGGTAGATTTTGTAATGAATTTGTTAGGAAAAAGATTTACCGTTAGAAACTAGAATCCGACGATAATATTTAGAGAAAAAAGCAAAATAATTGGCGCCACGATTGCCGTCAGATTTACAGGCGAATAAATTTTACGGTAACCTTGATTCATGAAAAATTGCATTTTGGTCAACCGTGAAGCTTTACCGACAGGTATCCGATGGTAAATGCGTCCTAAATTTGAACCGTGAACCTTTTTTTCCCTCATTTTGAATTACTCTCTCTCTCTCTCTCTCTCTCTCTCTCTCTCTCTCTCTCTAACCCTATCACCTCCCACTCTCTCTCTCTAAGCCTATCCCTCTTCCCTAAATATTCCCTCCGATGGCCCCCTATTGTCGTCCAAACTAAACTGCCACTGTTGTTGCCGTTTCTGCCACTGCTGTTGCCGGCGCTGCTCCATCCAGGTAGCACCCCCTTCTGCCACTTCTTAAATTTTGTTCTGGCTTGGTATCGGATGACCATTGATGAGAATAGATTCTAATTTGATTCTAAATTGGAAGTTGAGAATAGATTCTAAATTGTGTTATTTGTTGTGTTCTAGTTTGTTGTATTGTTTTAAATTTTAACTAATTAGGTACTCAACTAAATAGTTAACAATATAAATCATATAATGCTTAATATAACTTAAATTTAGAAACAAATACATAATACATATTTACAATATTAGCTTGAATAAGATTGAGTAATTTATACAAACTAGAATTTAACGTTTTGATTTGAATTTATAAAAGTATGTGAAGTAATAGGTTTTAGATAACATTTAATTTCATCAATCTAAGAGTCGAGTTAAAAAGAGAACATCATTAATATTTAATAATGCTTGATGATATGCATGTATTAGTAGTATTAACGTTTGAGAATAGATTCTCTAATAGATTAGTTAGGTTTAGATTCAAGGGTTCTAACTTATGTAAAGTTTCGTGTTTGAATATGTTTTGATTGTTGTGCGGTTTATCACCGTGAAGGTTAGCACCTTTATAGGGGAGGTTATGTCAAAATTTCTTCTAAATAACATAATTGTGTGACGATTTGTGTTAATTGGTATGCTCTTTGCAGTCATGAGGACAAGTAGAGGTGTCACAGATCAGCCTCGTGGTCGTAGTTGTGCTAGAGGGAGGGTTTCTACTGGTACCTGATGAGTGGATAATTTATACGCTTTTTGGCATTATTTTTACATACTTTTTAGTATGAATTAGTTAGTTTTTAGTATATTTTTATTAGTTTTTAAATAAAATTCACATTTCTGGACTTTACTATGAGTTTGTGTATTTTTCTGTGATTTCAGGTAATTTCTGGCTGAAATTGAGGGACTTGAGCAAAAATCTGATTCAGAGGTTGAAGAAGGACTGCAGATGTTGTTGGATTCTGACCTCCCTGCACTCAAAGTATATTTTCTGGAGCTACAAGAGTCCAAATAGTGCGATCTCAATTGCGTTGGAAAGTAGAAATCCAGGGCTTTCCAGTAATATATAGTAGTTTATACTTTGCTCGAGTTTAAATGACGCAAACTGGCGTTCAACGCCAGCTTTCTGCCCTATTCTGGAGTTAAACGCCAGAAACAGGTTGCAAAGCAGAGTTAAACGCCAAAAACAGGTTACAAACTGGCGTTTAACTCCAAGGAAGACCTCTACACGTGAAAGCTTCAATGCTCAGCCCAAGAACACACCAAGTGGGCCCCGGAAGTGGATTTCTGCATCATTTACTTATTTATGTAACCCTAGTAACCAGTTTAGTATAAATAGAACTTTTTACTATTGTGTTAGAGATCTGTAGAACACATTATGTAACTTTTATGTTATGAGACCTCCATGAGAGGCTGGCTACTCGGCCATGTCTACCCTATTTTTACTTATGTATTTTCAACGGTAGAGTTTCTGCACACCATAGATTAAGGTGTAGAGCTCTGCTGTTCCTCATGAATTAATGCAAAGTACTATTGTTTTTCTATTCAACTCAAGCCTATTTCTTCTCTAAGATATTCATTCGCGCACAAGAACATGATGAATGTGATGATTATGTGACGCTCATCACCATTCTCACTTATGAACACGTTCCTGACAACCACTTCCGTTCTACATGAAAACAAGCTTGAATGCATATCTCTTAGCCTCCTGATCGTGAGATTAGAGTCTTCGTGGTATAGGCTAGAATTATTGGCGGCCATTCTTGAGATCCAGAAAGTTTAAACCTTGTCTGTGGTATTCCGAGTAGGATCTGGGAAGGGATAGTTGTGACGAGCTTCAGACTCGCGAGTGCTGGGCGTAGTGACAGACGCAAAAGGATTATTGAATCCTATTCCAGTATGATCGAGAACCGACAGATGATTAGCCGTGCGGTGACAGCGCATTTTGGACCATTTTCACTGAGAGGACGGGATGTAGCCATTGACAACGGTGATGCCCTACATAAAGCTTGCAAAGGAAAGGAGTAGGAATGATTGGATGAAGACAGCAGGAAAGCAGAGGTTCAGGAGGAACAAAAGCATCTCTATACGCTTATCTGAAATTCTCACCAATGAATTACATAAGTATTTCTATCCTATTTTATATTTTAATTATATTTTAATTATCAATTCACCATAACTATTTGAATCCGCCTGACTGAGATTTGCAAGATGACCATAGCTTACTTCAAGCCGACAATCTCCGTGGGATCGACCCTTACTCACGTAAGGTTTATTACTTGGACGACCCAGTGCACTTGCTGGTTAGTTGTGCGAAGTTGTGACAAAGAACTAAAATTATGAACGTGCGTATTAAGTTTTTGACGCCGTTACCAAGGAATGAACGATCACGATTTTGCATACCAAGTTTTTGGCGCCGTTGCCGGGGATTGTTCGAGTTTGGACAACTGACGGTTCATCTTGTTGCTCAGATTAGGTAATTTTATTTTAATTTTAAGTTTTTGTTTTATTCTTTTATTTTCGAAAAATTTTTCAAAAATTTTTTTTTAATAAAAATAAATTATTCTATGTTCTTCAGAATTTTTAAGAATGAATTCTAGAGTTTCTTCATGATTTGTTGAAGCCTGGCTGGCTGCCAAGCCATGTCTAAATTTTTGGATTGAGGCTTCCACCTATCATGGCAAGAGCCCTTGGACTCTCATCTAATTAGCTGTTATATGCCTGATTTGTATCTGCTGAAGCTTGGCTGGCCATTGGCCATGTCTAGTGTTTTGGACCGGAACTTTCACTGAAAGCTTGGCTGGCTAGTAAGCCATGTCTAATTCCTGGACCGGAGCATTAGACTAACAATGCATGATTCCTGGAATTCTCATTAAAAAAAATTTTGAAATCCTTATTTTTCTTTTCCAATTAATTTTAAAAAAAAATCCAAAAAAATTCTAATAAAATAAAAAAAAAACCAAAAATTTGATGTTTCTTGTTTGAGTCTTGTGTTAAATTTTAAGTTTGGTGTCAATTGCATGTTTTTAAAATTTGTGCATTTTTCGAAAACTCATGCATGGTGTTCTTCATAATCTTCAAGTTGTTCTTGATGATTTGCTTTCTTTGATCTTTGCATTTTCTTATTGTGCATCTTTTCTTGTTTCTCATATCCATTTTCAATTTGTTAGTGTCTATACATGAAAAATTTTTAAGTTTGGTGTCTTGCATGTTTTTCTTTTCATAAAAATTTTTAAAAATAAGTTCTTGGTGTTCATCTTGACATTCAAAGTGTTCTTGGTGTTCATCTTGACATTCATAGTGTTCTTGCATGCATCATTTATTTTGATCCAAAATTTTTATGCATTGAGTCTTTTTGATGTTTTTCTCTCTCATCATTAAAATTCAAAAATCAAAAAAATATCTTTTCCTTATTTTACTCATAATTTTCGAAAATTTGATTTGATTTAGTCAAAAGTTTTAAAAATTTAGTTGTTTCTTATTAGTCAAGTCAAATTTTCAATTTAAAAACCTTATCTTTTTCAAATCTTTTTCAAAAATCAAATCTTTTTCATTTTTCTTTCATAATTTTCAAAATTTTCAAAATTTATTTTCAAAATCTTTTTCTTATTTCTATTTCATATTTTCGAAATTAATGCTAACAATTAATGTGATTGATTCAAAAATTTTAAGTTTGTTACTTGCCTAGTAAGAAAGGTTCAATCTTTAAATTTTAAAATCATATCTTTTTGTTTCTTGTTAGTCAAGTAACCAACTTTAATTTTCAAAATCAAACCTTTTTAAATTTCTTTTTCAAATCTTTTTCAAAATAAATGTCAATCACATCTTTTTCAAAATCAATTTCAAAATCTCTTCTAACTTCTTATCTTTTCAAAATTTGATTTTCAAATCTTTTTCAATTAATCTTATCTTTTTGTTTGATTCTTACCTTTTTCAAAATTACCTAACTAATTATCTCTCTAATTTTCGAAAATCACCTTCCTCTTTTTCAAAATTCCTTTTTAATTAACTAATTGTTTTAAGTTTTAATTTAATTGAATTTCGTTTTTCTTCTTAAAAATTTTGAATTTAACTTTAATTTTTATTTTTATTTTATTTAATTTTCGAATTCTTCCATCTCTCATCTTCTTCTAATTATTTATTTATTTACTAACACCCCTCTTTCACTCCAAAATTCGAACCCACTCTTCTCCTCTGTGTTCGAATTCTTATCTTTTCCTTCTTCCATTCTTCTTTTCTTATACTCATACAAGGAATCTCTATACTGTGACACAGAGGATTCTATATTTTCTTTTGTGTTCTCTTTTTTTTTTCATATGAGCAGGAACAAGGATAAGAACATTCTTGTTGAAGCTGATCCTGAACCTGAAAGGACTCTGAAGAGGAAGCTAAGGAAAACTAAAGCACAACTCTCTGGAGAAAATCTGACAGAAATTTTCGAAAAAGAAGGAGACATGGCCAAAAATAATAACAGTGCAAGGAAGATGCTTGGTGATTTTACTGCACCAAATTTCAATTTACATGGAAGAAGCATCTCAATCCCTACCATTGGAGCAAACAATTTTGAGCTAAAGCCTCAATTAGTTTCTCTGATGCAACAGAACTGCAAGTTTCATGGACTTCCATCAGAAGATCATTTTCAGTTCTTAACTGAATTCTTGCAGATCTGTGATACTGTTAAGACCAATAGGGTTGATCCCGAGGTCTACAGGCTTATGCTTTTCCCATTTGCTGTAAGAGACAGAGCTAGAATATGGTTGGACTCTCAACCTAAAGATAGCCTGAACTCTTAGGATAAGCTAGTCACGGCTTTCTTAGCCAAGTTCTTTCCTCCTCAAAAGCTTAGCAAGCTTAGAGTGGATGTTCAAACCTTCAAACAGAAAGAAGGTGAATCCCTCTATGAAGCTTGGGAGAGATATAAGCAACTGACCAAAAAGTGTCCTTCTGACATGCTTTCAGAATGGACCATCCTGGATATATTCTATGATGGTCTGTTTGAATTATCAAAGATGTCATTGGACCATTCTGCAGGTGGATCCATTCACCTAAAGAAAACGCCTGCAGAAGCTCAGAAACTCATTGACATGGTTACAAATAACCAGTTCATGTACACTTCTGAAAGGAATCCTGTGAGTAATGGGATGCCTCAGTGGAAGGAAGTTCTTGAAATTGATACTCTGAATGCCATATTGGCTCAGAATAAAATATTGACTCAGCAAGTCAATATGATTTCTCAGAGTCTGAATGGATTGCAAGCTGCATCCAACAGTACTCAAGAGGCATCTTCTGAAGAAGAAGCTTATGATCCTGAGAACCCTGCAATAGCAGAGGTGAATTACATGCGTGAACCTTATGGAAACACCTATAATCCCTCATGGAGAAATCATCCAAATCTCTCATGGAAGGATCAACAAAAACCTCAACAAGGCTTTGATAATGGTGGAAGAAACAAGTTTAGCAATAGCAAGCCTTTTCTATCATCCACTCAGCAACAGACAGAGAATTCTGAGCAGAATCCATCTAGCTTAGCAAATATAGTCTCTGATCTATCTAAGGCCACTTTAAGTTTCATGAATGAAACAAGGTCCTCCATTAGAAATTTGGAGGCACAAGTGGGCCAGCTGAGTAAAAGAGTCACTGAAACCCCTCCTAGTACTCTCCCAAGCAATACAGAAGAGAATCCAAAAAGAGAGTGCAAGGCCATTACCTTACTTGGTGTGGCTGAACCCAAAGAGGAGGAGGAGGACGTGAATCCTAGTGAGGAAGACCTCCTGGGACGTTCACTGACCAATAAGGAGTTTCCCTTTGAGGAACCAAAGGAATCTGAGGCTCATCTAGAGACCATAGAGATTCCATTGAACCTCCTTTTACCATTCATGAGCTCTGATGACTATTCATCTTCTGAAGAAGATGAAGACATTTCTGAAGAGCAAGTTGCTCAATATTTAGGAGTAATCATGAAGCTGAATGCCAAATTATTTAGTAATGAGACTTGGGAGGATGAACCTCCATTGCTCATCAAGGAACTAAATGCCTTGGTTCAGCACACTTTACCTAAAAAGAAACAGGATCCTGGTAAATTCTTAATCCCCTGTAACATAGGCACCACGACCTTTGAGAAGGCTCTGTGTGACCTGGGGTCAGGCATTAACCTTATGCCACTCTCTGTAATGGAGAAACTTGGGATCTTTGAGGTGCAAGCTGCCAGAATCTCATTAAAGATGGCAGACAACTCAAGAAAATAGGCTTATGGACTAGTAAAGGACGAGCTAGTAAAGGTTGAAGGCCTTTATATCCTTACTGATTTCATAATCCTAGACACTGGGAAGGATGAGGATGAGTCCATCATCCTTGGAAGAACCTTCCTAGCCACAGCAAAAGCTGTGATTGATGTGGACAGAGGAGAGTTGGTCCTTCAACTGAATGAGGACTACCTTGTATTTAAAACTCAAGGTTCTCCTTCTGTAACCATGGAGAGGAAGCATGAAAAGCTTCTCTCACTGCAGAGCCAACCAAAGCCCCCACAGTCAAACTCTAAGTTTGGTGTTGGGAGGCCACAACCAAACTCTAAGTTTGGTGTTGAACCCCCACATTCAAACTCTAAGTTTGGTGTTGGGAGATCTCAACAATGCTCTGAACATCTGTGAGGCTCCATGAGAGCTCACTATCAAGCTATTGACTTTAAAGAAGCGCTTGTTGGGAGGCAACCCAATGTTATTTAACTATATCTATTTATTTTCCATTGTTATTTTATGTTTTCTTTAGGTTGATGATAATGTGAAGTCATAAAAACTATTGAAAAATCAAAAATAGAATGAAAAATAGCATTCAAAACAGCACACCCTGGAGGAAGAGCATTCTGGCATTTAAACGCTAGAAACAAGCATTTGTCTGGCGTTTAACGCCAAAAATGAGCACCAAACTGGCATTTAACGCCAGAAACAAGCATCAATCTGGCGTTAAACGCCAGAAACAGGCTACAATTGGGCGTTTAACACCAAAAACAGGCAGCAGTCTGGCGTTAAATGCCAGTATTGCATATAAAGGGCGTTTTGCACGCCTAATTGGAGCAGGGATGTTAAGTCCTTGACCCCACTGGATCTGTGGACCCCACAGGATCCCCACCTACCCTAACTCTCTCTCTTCACACCTTTTCATAACCCTCTTCCCCAAATACCCTTCACCAATCACCTCAATCACTCTTCCCCATCACCTCTTAACCACTCACATCACTCCTCTCTTCCCTAAAAACACCACCTACCTACAAATTCAAATTCATTTTCCTCCCAAACCCAACCCTGATGGCCGAACCCTAAACCTCCCCCCACTCCTATATAAACCCCTCATTCCTTCTTCATTTTTACCCAACACAACCCTTTCTTCTTCCCCTTGGCCGAATACACACCTCTCTCTCTCCTCCATTTTTCTTCCTCTACTCCTTCTTTCTTTCTTCTTTTGCTCGGGAACGAGTAAACATTTTAAGTTTAGTGTGGTAAAAGCATTGCTTTTTGTTTTTTCATAACCATTTATGGCACCTAAGGCTGGAGAAACCTCTAGAAAGAGGAAAGGGAAGACAAAAGCTTCCACCTCCGAGTCATGGGAGATGGAGAGATTCATCTCAAGGGTCCATAGCTCAGTAGTAGAGCATTTGACTGCACAACAAAAGAGCCCACTCATGGACCTCAACAAAAGCATGAGGAAATTCCTCATCATGAAATCCCTGAGATGCCTCAAGGGATGTACTTTCCTCCACAAAACTATTGGGAGCAAATTAACACCTCCCTAGGAGAATTAAGTTCCAACATGGGATAACTGAGGGTGGAGCACCAAGAGCATTCCATCCTCCTCCATGAAATTAGAAAAGATCAAAGAGCTATGAGGGAGGAGCAACAAAGACAAGGAAGAGACATAGAGGAGCTCAAGAACACCATTGGTTCTTCCAGAGGAAGAAGACACCACCCTCACTAAGGTGGACCCGTTCCTTAATCTCCTTGTTTGTTTATTTTCTCTATTTTTCGTCTACTATGCTTTATATCTATTTATGTTTGTGTCTTATTACATGATCACTTGTGTCTAAGTGTCTATGTCTTAAAGCTATGAATGTCCTATAAATCCATCACCTCTCTTAAATGAAAAATTCTTTTAATCACAAAAGAACAAGAAGTACATGGTTTCGAATTCATCCTTGAAACTAGTTTAATTATTTTGATGTGGTGACAATACTTTTTGTTTTCTGAATGAATGCTTGAACAGTGCATATGTCTTTTGATATTGTGGTTTATGAAGGTTAAATATGTTGGCTCTTGAAAGAATAAGGAAAAAGAAGAAATGTTATTTGATGATCTGAAAAATCATAAAAATTGAGTCTTGAAGCAAGAAAAAGCAGTGAATACAAAAGCTTGCGAAAAAAAAAGAGAGAAAAGAAAAATGGCGAAAAAAAGAAAGAAAAAGAAAAAGCAAGTGGAAAAAGCCAAAAGTTCTTTAAACCAAAAGGCAAGAGCAAAAAGCCAATAGCCCTTAAAACCAAAAGGCAAGGGTAATAAAAAGGATCGAATGCTTCGAGCATCAGTGGATAGGAGGGCCTAAAGGAATAAAATCCTGGCCTAAGCGGCTAAACCAAGCTGTCCCTAACCATGTGCTTGTGGCGTGAAGGTGTCAAGTAAAAACTTGAGACTGAGCGGTTAAAGTCAAGGTCCAAAGCAAAAAAAGAGTGTGCTTAAGAACCCTGGACACCTCTAACTGGGGACTCTAGCAAAGTTGAGTCACAATCTGAAAAAGTTCACCCAGTTTTGTGTCTGTGGCATTTATGTATCCGGTGGTAATACTGGAAAACAAAGTGCTTAGGGTCACGGCCAAGACTCATAAAGTAGCTGTGTTCAAGAATCAACATACTGAACTAGGAGAATCAATAACACTATCTGAATTCTGAGTTCCTATAGATGCCAATCATTCTGAACTTCAATGGATAAAGTGAGATGCCAAAACTATTCAAGAGGCAAAAAGCTACTAGTCCCGCTCATCTAGTTGGAGCTAAGTTTCATTGATATTTTGGAATTTATAGTATATTCTCTTCTTTTTATCCCATTTGATTTTCAGTTTCTTGGGGACAAGCAACAATTTAAGTTTGGTGTTGTGATGAGCGGATAATTTATACGCTTTTTGGCATTGTTTTTACATAGTTTTTAGTATATTTTTATTAGTTTTTAAATAAAATTCACATTTCTGGACTTTACTATGAGTTTGTGTGTTTTTCTGTGATTTCAGGTAATTTCTGGCTGAAATTGAGGGACTTAAGCAAAAATTTGATTCAGAGGTTGAAGAAGGACTGCAGATGCTATTGGATTCTGACCTCCCTGCACTCAAAGTGGATTTTCTGAAGATAAAGGAGTCCAAATGGCACTATCTCAATTGCGTTGGAAAGTAGACATCCAGGGCTTTCCAGCAATATATAATAGTCCATGCTTTGCTCGAGTTTAGACGACGCAAACTGGCGTTCAACGCCAGCTTTCTACCCTATTCTGGAGTTAAAGGCCAGAAACAGGTTGCAAAGCAGAGTTAAACGCCAGAAACAGGTTACAAACTGGCGTTTAACTCCAAGGAAGACCTCTACACGTGAAAGCTTCAATACTCAGCCCAAGCACACACCAAGTGGGCCCTGGAAGTAGATTTCTGCATCATTTACTTATTTCTGTAACCCTAGTAACTAGTTTAGTATAAATAGAACTTTTTACTATTGTGTTAGAGATCTCTGGAACACATTATGTAACTTTTACGTTCTGAGACCTCCATGGGAGGCTGGCCACTCGGCCATGTCTACCCTATTTTTACTTATGTATTTTCAACGGTAGAGTTTCTGCACACCATAGATTAAGGTGTGGAGCTCTGCCGTTCCTCATGAATTAATGCAAAGTACTATTATTTTTCTATTCAAATCAAGCCTATTTCTTCTCTAAGATATTCATTCGCGCACACGAACATGATAAATGTGATGATTATGTGACGCTCATCACCATTCTCACTTATGAATGCGTGCCTGACAACCACTTCCATTCTACATGAAAACAAGCTTGAATGCATATCTCTTAGCCTGCTGATCATGAGATCAGAGTCTTCATGGTATAGGCTAGAATTATTGGCGGCCATTCTTGAGATCCGGAAAGTCTAAACCTTGTCTGTGGTATTCTGAGTAGGATCTGGGAAGGGATGGTTGTGACGAGCTTCAAACTCACAAGTGTTGGGCGTAGTGACAGACGCAAAAGGATTACTGAATCCTATTCCAGTATGATCGAGAACCGACAGATGATTAACCGTGCGATGACAGCACATTTTGGACCATTTTCACTGAGAGGACGGGATGTAGCCATTGACAACGGTGATGCCCTACATAAAACTTGCCATGGAAATGAGTAGGAATGATTGGATGAAGACAGCAGGAAAGCAGAGGTTCAGGAGGAACAAAAGCATCTCTATACGCTTATCTGAAATTCTCACCAATGAATTACATAAGTATTTCTATCCTATTTTATATTTTAATTATATTTTAATTATCAATTCACCATAACCATTTGAATCCGTCTGACTTAGATTTGCAAGATGACCATAGCTTGCTTCAAGCCGACAATCTCCGTGGGATCGACCCTTACTCACGTAAGGTTTATTATTTGGACGACCCAGTGCACTTGCTGGTTAGTTGTGCGAAGTTGTGACAAAGAACTAAAATTATGAACATGTGTATTAAGTTTTTGACGCCGTTACCAAGGAATGAACGATCACAATTTTGCATACCAGTACCTCTGGGACTTCTCAGTCGTCCTCCTCTACTCTGACTACCCCAGTGACGTCACAGGTAATGGGTGCCCCGGACTAGCCATTCATCATAGTCCCTAACCCCAACTACATGACTCCTTCTACCTCGATGACACCGCCTACATCCGCTCAGCAGCCAACTATTATGACAACGATGCCTTTATCTGCTCAGTAGCCCACTATCTCGACAACGCCGCATCCAGCGACATACACCGTGGTGCCGAAATCCTTTCACAGATCCCAACCAGATGCCATTCCACCACCTTCCATCGCATGGATGATGATTTGGCCTGATGGGATGACAACATGAGTACTATTTTAACTCCTGTATATGCAAACCATTTTAGTTAGTCAATTTAATTTAGTTACACTTAATTTTCAAGTTTTAGTGAATTTAGGTTGTTAAGATAGGTTTGATTTAGGTTAGTAGGTTTTGAATTGCTGAAAGTGTTTGATAATTGTTGATGGATGTTGCTGCTTAAGTCATATAATGTCATATATATGAAATTACTAATGTTAATTAATTGAACTATTTATTGTTGATTGATGGATGTTGCTGCTTGATTCTTGATTCTTGTTTGTTGATCATAGTTGTTAGATGCAAACCGGTGATCGAACCGGTTAGGATACTGGGTCACTAGTTTAACCGGTGGGTCACTGGTTGACTCGGTACTATGTAAATAAAAAATAAAAATGTCAAAAATTTAAAATTAAAATTTAAAATACATATTTTACTAATATTTTAAGAATATCAAGCTATTCTAAAATAATATGGACTAAAAACAATAAGTATTTTGTTATTTTTACTCTATTATAAATATTTTTATTTTGTTTTTATATTAAAATAACTATTATTTTCAAATTTCAATAATTTATTAATTAGTTTATATCGATTACACTATTATATACTATAAGTATTTAATAAAAAATAATACTAATAGATATTATATAATTATGAAAAGAAAAAAATAAGTGAGTTTATAATTATTGTTAAATAAAAATATAATTAATTTAAGAATATGTGAATTTATAACTAAATTTAAAATAAATTAGATAGAAGTAAATTATTTGATAAAAGATATGTATATATATTATAATTTGCATGCATATTAATGAGAATCATCATAGCCTGGTGGCTATGAATAGCTTTAATTTTCTAGAGGGGAGGAGTTTGAATCCCATCTCTAACATTTTGGTAAAATTTAAATCCTAACTGGTTCGGTCGGATCGGTCTTTATTGAGTTCGACCAGTTTTTACCGGTTCACATCGGGTTTGACCAATTCACACCGGTTTTCTACCTCATGTGGTCCAAACATCAGACCGGACCGGTAGAGGGTCCGATTCACTAGTTTTTCAGTTGAACTGGCCGGTCCGGTCCAGTTTTAATAACATTGTTGTTGATTGTTGATAGATGTTGCTATTTAAGTGATTGCCGAAATTTCTATAATTCAAGTTTATAGATGACTTCAAATAATTTTTTAGTAAACTACTAATCTTAAGTTTCTCATTGATTAGTTTGCGCCAAATAATAATGCAAGTACACAAGAGTGTACTAATGTCATCAAGTATGTACAACCACCCATTGCTGAGCTACAAGAAGATCCTAGCTGAGACAAGAGAGCGATGGCTTCAGAAGTGGGCGGTAAAAACTCAACATATTCAAATCTTAGTTTATATCTTCTATTTTATTTAATTATGTATTTAATTTTGATTAACTCATGCTAAATGTTCTTTTTGCAGGAGAAATTTATATGGGACAAGACTCACGATCTCATGGTCGGAAAGATCTTCCACTATTGGATGGCTAGGCGGCTTCAGCAGATGTTGGAGGACATACGTGAGCACTCCGATTACCTCATCATTTGGCTCCGCTCGGACATTAAAAAGGCACTGTACGTCCAGAGTTAACAGGGCATCAGTCAGGTCGTCAAAGTATACCGATGGGTCAACGACTTTCATGAAGACAAAGGCCAGGCTAGTAAGTAACTTGTTTTATTTTGTTATTAAATTCGTTTAGTATTAATATATTATCATTATTACTTGACGTAACATGTGGTTTCAAAATGTATAGTCTAAGTCGTTGGATCGTGAGGAAATGATGGCAGAGACTTTCAAGTACACTCACACGTTGAAGGAGAACAAGGAGAGATTTGCTGACCAGCGGGCATGGATCATTATGTGAGTAAACATCATGTGATATACCATTTTTAAATTAACTACAACCCTAATAATAAAATGTGTTATACAGAAGTCCTACATGCAGATATTGGAGGCTGCAATCCAGCAATCTCAGTGTACTAGAGACAACAGCAACAACTCCACTGCATCAGTCGTCGATCCTGATGGGGACTGGCGCGAGGTCACATCTGAGCCATACAAGAATTACGTGTGTGGGCTGGAATCATTCTTCGCCGACAACCTCCGCACATCCACATTGAGACAATCATCCGCCTCTACCACCAGTCAACCCGTCAATCCCGAGGGTGGCGTCGATTTGAGGAGCACGTGCTGCTCCTCACGCAGAGCCTTCACCAACAGGCTTAGCAGGTGCAGGAGTTCAAAGAAAGGTATCAGGTGATCCTCTCACGCATGATAGACACAGATGATCTTAGGCTGGAGTGAAGGCGGGAGTTGGAGCAGCTTCAGTGGACGGAGCTATAGATGACAGTGTACCAAGATCAGATGTGCGCTAGTGGCAGTGGCATTATTGGTGGTAGCGGTGACGCTATTGGAGGGGCACAAACATTATCGCCTACACTATAAAAAAATCTGGTAAAAATGGTAGTTTTTTGTATTTACAGTGGTTTGAACTGCCATTATTACCAAGAACGGCGGTTTTAAAAAATGACGTAAATTCTGGACGCCATTCTATTACGACAGTTTTCTGAAATCGCCATAATTTCCTGGGTTAAAATGGCAGTTTTTGGATAGGTTAAAACAACGATTCAAACCGCCATTATTTCTAAATAAAGGCGTTTTCTTGTTGGTTAAAACGGCTGGTTCAAACCGCTGTTATTTTTAGGGTAAAAATTGTATTTTTTGGTTGGTTAAAATGGCGTTTATGAACTGCCATTGTTACCTTGACAAAGCGGCATTTTGGTTGGTTAAGACGACATTTTTGGTTGGCTAAAATGGTATTTTTGAACCATCATTTTTACCAAGTTAAAAGGATATTTTTGAATCGCCATTTTACCCTAACAGAGGCATTTTTATTGGTTAAAACGACGTTTTTATCGGATAAATGTGGCATTTTTTTATCGCTTAAAAAGACAGTTTTTACGGTTGTTTTTATCGCTTTAAACAAATAGTTTTTTATTAAAATTTTACAATAAAATAAAATCATAATTCATAAACAAAATATTATGTAACTCATAAATAAAGTATTGAACATAATATATGATTTTTTAATATTGAAAATCAAAAGTAATACCTCCTATACAAAGTAACAAACATAACATCATTTTTTAACTATAAATATCTTAACATATAACTCTTAATACATAAAAGCTCCATGATATTTCACACTACTCTGTTGCTCGTTCTAGAAGACCTACTTCCTAACTCTTTTGGCGATGGAATTTCACTCTCTTGATCCAATTACTACAACAAAAATATAATTTAAAAACATAATAAAAAAGAATAAAGTAAGACACAGCCACAGAAAGTCACTACTGAATAAACACTATATACTATATACTATATAATCGCATATATAATTATGTACCAAAGTACCCAATAATAAGAAACTCACTTTCATATATTAGAATAAAACAAACTTGTCCTCTGTCTCTAACCAAAAATCAAGGGCCTTCCCTTTGTGCTATTTAATAGTAGGATGAATCTCCAATACCTGTATGTGTTATAATAAAGAAATAAGATTGAAAATGAGGCATCCACATTTCTCATTCTTATTTAATTATAAATAAATAAATCATGTTAATTAGAAGATACCTAGTAAACCAACCTGCGTCCTAACTGAACTTCAGTATAAGGTATAGGGAAAAAAATCAAGAAGCAACAAGAAAAGGGTCTACTAAAGCAACCAAGTTACAACAAACATTTAGTAAACTTCATTGATCATTAAATTCTCTGCACAAGAAAATGTACCTTCTGAGCTACAGCTAAAGTTGCCTCATCTCGACTAACACATCTGAGTATGATCTCAGGAACCTCGGATATGACCCCCTAATCACAACACCCAAAATAGATATTCAGATGAGGAGAAAGAATTTATCAGAGTATGAAAAAGAGAACAACAGTAAATATAAATATACTAATTTAGATAACAAAAGAGATGTATACTATTTGACCGCCCCAATCAGATCTGAAATCCATACTCTTCAGACATGTTCCTTTATAAATTGAAAGATAGAAGAATAATAGATAGTGTATATCAAAATATATTCATTTATACAAATTACTTCAAAGCTAACTGTTGTATATGGACGTATGAACTCGTTGAAACCCTCACACCGAGCAAGTCACAACCAATGATGTACAAACCTAGAACAAGTTACTGGACACCTTCCTGTCAATAGAAAATAGAATGAGGTCAACAATGAACTACATAGAGAGCAAATATTCACCATTTTATAGCAAGTTGCATCTAGAAATGGACTAAATGGCTAAAGTACAATCTAATTAAGTCTTGCACAATTTTATTCTAATCACACAACAATGAAGAATAAACTATCAAAAGTATATATATTAAAAGTATCAAAACAATAGTAAGTTGCATCTAGAAAGCATTGCATTTTATATAAAAAAGTAGAGAAGAATTAAAGTAATGAACAAGATTTAATTTCATTGAAAAAAAACAATCACTGTACATACACATGAGCTGCATCAATATATATATAATAGCTTCTAAAACCACTTATGAAATTACTCAAAAAGAGGTCCTCAAGATATATTATAAAGAATTGAAACTAAATACTGCTTATACTACTTATAAATAATGTACAGTCCCAGTTCAACAAGAATAAAATAAATTCATGGACTTTGAACTTTGAACTAGCAAGGAAAGATGTTGCTATGAATAGTAAATAATATTCTCACTAGTAAATAATATCTTAATAGAAAATCCAAATTCAGTAGAATTGTATTCAAAACAGAAACGCCTTGCCTTTAATCATAGCTCCCTCATCTCTTCTAAAACCTCAAACTTGTGAAATTCCCAATTAAACATATCATTCAACAATAAAAAATGCAAATCATATACAAATCATGATTAATTTTTTTATAAATTATAATGAAAGCTTAATATACAAAAATGTTATCATAATCAGAAGAGTAAGAGCAAGAAGTAGTGGAAGAGTAAAGACTTAAGAGGGATCTTGAAGAATTGTGAGTGCTTTGGCCTTGAAGTGGTACCTAGGGGCACGAGGTATAACCTAGCCGGGACCCATGTGGAACTGACCGGGAGTATAAGTGAGTGGAGGGTCGTTGTTGTAGATGTAGCGAAGGAGATGACCGCAAGAGTTGCAGATCATCTTGGTCCTATTTCGTTGGATGCCCCAGATCATGATTAATTTTTTATACATTAACATCCTTGAACATTCCCTGCCGCACTTACAATTTATATTCTTCTTTACAAACTATTTTGGAAAGAACAATAACATACAAAAGTATATTTTCAAAAACATCCTCATAAGCCAACCAAATATGGTGCATTGTGAATGCTTTATCTATTAGTTTATTATGTCATTTATTAATTTTTGTTACTATTAGTATTAGGAAAATTATAATAAAAAAGCAAATCCTATACATATTCATTTACTATACATAATCTGTGGTTTAATCCTACACTTAACAAGCAAGCAATATGACCAGGACTGAAACTAACAATAGTTCAAACTAAACCAACAAAGTCATCCTCCTGCACCTTCAAATTATAGTGTACCTTGAAAGTTTCAACTTTAAGAATATTAAAGTTTTTTTTCCTATTATTATTTGAAAATTTATCAACTCGAATTATGCACATACGTTTACCTCTACACATATTTTCCTCTTTGTTTACACGTATGTATCCCATTAGTCTGGAAAGCTCTGAAGTAGTGAGTTCTCTCATTGGTTTTCTAATGTTTGTCCAAACATTGTTTATCTATACTGGTATTGAAGTATCAATTAATGTGAATTCAAAACATACACAACAGTGTTAGTTGGGGAATAATATCAAACAGATAAAATGCAGAGAAAGAAGAGAGCTTACAAGGATGTTGAGTTTCCCTTGGAATTAAGAACACATAGAGTCCATCAGCTTCTCCCTCTAATGAGGAACAGAGACATCGCAAACAGATCCAGTAACCTCAAAACCAGAATTATTTCATTAGATGAGAGACGTAGTGAGCTGAGCTTCATTCCTTGCATACGTGTGCACTGTTGCTCCAAACCTAATCATTTCCTTTACAATGGCGTGACTTTTTTTTGAAGAGAAAGCAAAGTGTTGTGTTGTACTAATTTCGGACAAATGATGCAAATTATGAGATTACTCAGTTTAATAGAACAAATTAGGTCTCGAACTAAATAAAATCAGAAGCAAAAAAACAACAACATAATAGAAAATGCAGCAGTAACAAGCTAACAACAACAACATCACAAAGATCAATGAAAATTAAAATACACAATAACAAAAAAAAGAACCAACATTCTTTATTTCTTCCTACTAGAGCATGAACTAGATCTAAAAGTATGAAGAGGAAGGAAAAAATCAAAGAAGATTAAGTAGATTACCTATTAGCAGTGACATAGATGGTAAAACCAAATTGTAGAAGCTTGCTAAAGGCAACAACAATGATGTTACTTGCCGAGGTGAGGAGATGAGCTAGATTGAAAATTAGATCATAGAAGGCAGTGACAATGGTGTTGCCTGCGATGGTGTAGAGATAAGTGACGGCGGTGAAATGAGCGACGACAAATCTTCATATGAAGCCAAATTGTTGAAGCTCGCTGAAGGCAACAACAATGGCATTGCTTGCGGCGGCGAGGAGATGAGCTAGATTGAGAACTAGATCCTAGAAGCTCATTGAAGGCAGTGACAATGGTGTTTTTTGTGATGGCGAGAGATGAACGATGGTGATGAGACAAACGCTGACAAATCTTCAAATCAAAGCCACATCGTAGAAGCTCACTGAAGGCAGTGACAACGGTGTTGCTTGCAGTAGCAAGGAGATGAGATGCAACGAGGGGATGAGCGACAGTGAGGAGTTGAATGACAAATTAGTGGAAGATGAACAATGGCAAGAAATTAGAGTTCGTCATTGACATCATCCTCACTTTCTCATATGCAACAATACTAATCACAATCTCATATGCAACATTGTAACACGCTTACTGTTAGAATGTCACGCTTCCGGCTGCGCCACTCTGATAGTGAGAATGTTACGACGACTTCCATATATATTTAATAATAAGATATGAGCCTTTAGCTTAAAACCATATTGCTATTTTCTTTAAAAAGAAAAACCAAAAATACCTTTTATTTCAATCAAATATGCATATATAACCAAAGATCAATCACAATCCTTATATATATATATATATATATATATATACTAAACGTACTAGACTTCTTATATACGTAACTTACAAATAT
Source organism: Arachis ipaensis (assembly GCF_059453495.1). Lineage (NCBI taxonomy): Eukaryota > Viridiplantae > Streptophyta > Magnoliopsida > Fabales > Fabaceae > Arachis > Arachis ipaensis. The sequence goes on from NC_142436.1 coordinate 76,673,302, forward strand.
ACATACATGCATATCAATACAAATTAGGATTCCTATCCCTCTTACAAATATATAATAATAACAAAGGCAAGGAAAAAGTAATAACTAAGCTAATACAACAATATTGTGTAAGCAAAAACGTAAGGTCTGTTTACAAGCTTCTTCATCCGTCTCCTGAAAAGAGAAGTCTGTAGGGGGTGAGAACATCGTCCTTGCTGGTTCTTAGTAGAGGGTTTTTAAGATTTGTCAAAAGAGGATACGTATAAATAAAACTAATTTCGATTGCAGTGATTATTGTTCATCTTATGAATCTATTCAAAATTTTAATAATTAATTATCCAAAAATTCAAAGCTCACTTCTTTAGTTAAAAGAATTTGAAAACTCAATTAATATCTCATAATATAATTAATTTCAACCTCTTGCTCAACATATAATCGAAACTCATTACGGCCTCCGGCTCAACTCAAATCAACTCGGCCTCCGGCCTAACTCAAATCAAATCACCATCAAAACTCAATCTCAAAATAGAATCAATTACCAGCAACAAACAATACAAGGCAAATACAATCAGAGAACAATTATAGCCAGTACAACATCAGGAACAACCTCCAGCATCACCCGCGCCAGCATAAAGGATCTCTCAGTTGTTCAAACACAATAAAAACAATACAAGGAATACACAATCAGAGAGAATAGCTACATCAATTAGTTCAATTAGCATATAGATACAATTATTCAAATAGACAAGCCAAATCCAAGATGCACACCTAAGCAATACACACAAATGCAAATGATGCATGCCTGCCCTATGGCAATGAGCTCATCTGTCAGTTATACAGCCAAATCCAACATGTCCGGAGCAAGTGAAATCACTCCACTACATCTACCCAGAGAGGTATATCTTGCAAACAAAATTATTCCGCTGCGGTAAGTGGAATCACTCCATTGCAAGTAATAGCAAACAGAATCACTCTGCTGCGACAATTGGAATCACTCTACTACAAATAATGGCAAACAGAACCACTCTGCTGCGGCAAGTGGAATCACTCCACTACAATTCATAAGCAAGTAGAATCACTCAATTGCAGCAAGTGGAATCACTCCACTGCAAGTAAATCATTTTCAAAATCATTCTCTTCATAGCTCAATCATAATTAAACATAACCAAGAATCACTTTTCCTCAAATCATTTTCCTTTAAAACCAAAATCCAAATTTTTATAACATTTTCGGAAACCTTCAAAACGATGTCACTTTAAACCCGTTCCTCTTTCATAAACTCATATTTACTCATTCAAAAACCCCCAAATCAATTTCAAAACCATTTTCTAGTTTAATTCTCTTTCAAAAGACTCAAGAAAATATTTATTTTAAATTACTAAATACTTTTCAAAACATAACCCTTTCATAAATTAAAAGTAATCAAATGAAACTTTTTCTTAAGTGTACTAACTTTTCAAAGACTCAAAATCATCTCTCTTTACCAATGGAATTCAAATATTATAAATTCACCAAACTCCTCAAAAGAAAATCCTTTATTTCAAACCCAAAACATAATTCATTTCTTTTCTTCATAAATCAAAATCAAATAATATAATTCTTGAATCCAAATTTTTCTAAATAATACTTCAAACCAAGTCTCGAATTTTTATAAAAATTTTGGCAGCATCTCCTCTAAAATACGGTCTTTGCCACCCTTCAAGGGTCCCAACAACCAAACCAAACATCTCTCGGTCATCTAAATCATTTCCAATTAAATCATTATCTTAACCATTTGATAAACCCCAATTTTGTGGTTTATCTTGTGCTTAATTTAGGAGATTTTATCAACTTATCTCACACTTATTCAATGAAATAATATGGTTTCGCAATTCTCCCTAAATTTGTGCTTAAGAGTAAAAACATGCTTTTTAGGCCTTTAATTTGCTAAATTTAATTCACTTTAATTCTATTTGAGGCCTTGATATGTTTGTTGAGTGATTTCAGATTCCTAAGGCAAGGATTGGATGGAAGAAGTGAAAAAAAAGCATACAAAGTGGAGATTTCATGAAGAAATGAGCATTTGGAGTATTCAGAGCGACGCGCACGCGTGACAGACACGCACACATGAAGAGGTGCATCGTCGAAGGCAACACGTACGTGTGACATGACGCGTATGCGTGATAAGAAAAAGCTAGACGACGCGTACACGTGACCCATGCGTACGCATCACAAGCAGCGCATGACCTCATTAAAGTGAATACGCTGGAGGAGATTGCTGAGCTGCCCAAGCTCAAATCCAACTCATTCCTAAGACTATTTGATGCAGAACTCAAGATGGGTCAAGGGGGGAGCAATTAGTTAGGGTAGGAAACATGCCTTAGGTTAGTTCTAGAGAGAGAAGCTCCGTCTTCTCTCTAGAATTAGGATTCTTAGGTTAATTTTCCTCTTAGATTTAGGTTTAATTTCTTGTTCGCATCTTGTTTTTTTTATAATTTCTTGTTTCTATATCTTTGTTCTCTTAGTTTATGTTGTTAATTTCCCCTTGATGCCTCTTTTTATGTTGATGAACTCTTGTTGGATTTGGATTTCCTTTAATGCAATTTTGATGTTTCTTTGTTTATTGTTGCTTAATTGAGTGTTATTGTTAATTTCTTGTATTGAGTAGTTGTAGATTTTATTATTCTTGCAATTTACCATGCTTTCCTTTTATACCTTCCAAGTATTCGATAAAATGCTTGGTTGGATGTTAGAGTAGATTTTTGAGCATTCTTGTCTTGGAAAGAGAAATTAGGCAATCTTGAGTCATTAATACCCAACTTATATTAGTAATTTAGAGTTATTAGTTAATATTGTTTCGACTCTAATCTCTTGCTAATCCAATTAGTGAGTTGATTAGGACTTTTGGATTGAGATTAATTAGTCTTATTTGACTTTCTCTCATGTGAAGATAACATTATACATTCTTCCAATGTTGGAGATGACTAAATAGGATTAGCTCTTGTTAATTATTGTATGATAATTAATGACTAGGATAGAAAGCCTATATTCTCAATCCTTGCCATGAATTTCTCTCTTTATTAATTGCTTTCTTTAGTTGTTTGCTTTATTTTCTTGTCATTTATTTTCTTGCCCCCTTATTTGCAAACCACCTCTTGGATACCATAACCAATAATGTGCATACCTCACTGCAATTCTTTTGAGAGAGGACCCGAGATCTAACACTCTCGGTATTTTTATTGGTTTGCACTCGTGACAAACAAATTAAACTTTGATTGAGCATTACTTGTCGGTTGAAAACTATACTTGCAACGAGGTTATTTCTCTTTTACCGAGAAGAAATTCTTAACCAATGGTTTTGCTCTTTCACCATTCTAACCCAACTTAACGAAACCAACAAAAACCTAGAATTCAAACAACCAATCCAGTAAATCACAATAATTCAACCTCGATTATCAATACGTGTTCAAATGCTCAATAATCATTATAGCAGAATTCAGAAACCGATTTAATCGATCATTTATCCAAAACAACTTAGTTTAATCAATAAGGCTCACATAATTATCAAAAGTATATTAATTGCATCAATATCGATTTATAACAATTCTTGAGAATAAAATAAGTTTAAAGAAAGTGCCCCTACCTCAATTGTCAAAATCTTAAAGCTATGAAACGCGTCAAAAATCCCTTTTTCCTACTGGCCTGCTGGTGCGCAGAAATTGTGATTACACTTTGATTATGTAAAATTCATCGCTCTTTCTTTCCCTGGTAATGGCGCCAAAAACATGATGCCAATACCATGGTTCACAACTTCGCACAACTAACCAGCAAGTGCACTGGGTCGTCCAAGTAATACCTTACGTGAGTAAGGGTCGAATCCCACGGAGATTGTTGGTATGAAGCAAGCTATAGTCACCTTGTAAATCTCAGTCAGGCGGATATAAAATAGTAATGGGGTTTTCGAAAATAATTAATAAAATAAGGATAGAAATACTTATGTAAATCATTGGTGAGAATTTCAGATAAGCGAATAGAGATGCTTTCGTTCCTCTGAACCTCTGCTTTCCTGCTATCTTCATCCAATCAGTCTTACTCCTTTCCATGGCTGGCTTTATGTGATACATCACCATTGTCAATGGCTACTTTCAGTCTTCTCTCGGGAAAATGATCCAAATGCCCTGTCACGGCACGGCTAATCGTCTGGAGGCATCACCCTTGTCAATTGTTTCATCTTATCCTCTCAGTGAAAATGGTCAACGCACCCTGTCACGGCACGGCTATTCATCTGGAATAGGATTTAGTATCCTTTTGCGTCTGTCACTACGCCCGGCAATCGCGAGTTTGAAGCTCGTCACAGTCATTCAATCATTGAATCCTACTCGGAATACCACAGACAAGGTTTAGACCTTCCGGATTCTCTTGAATGCCGCCATCATTCTAGCTTACACCACGAAGATTCCGATTAAGAGATCTAAGAGATACTCATTCAATCTAATGTAGAACGGAAGTGGTTGTCAGGCACGCGTTCATAGGGAATGATGATGATTGTCACGTTCATCACATTCAGGTTGAAGTGCAAATGAATATCTTAGAAGCGAAATAAGATGAATTGAATAGAAAACAGTAGTACTTTGCATTAATCTTTGAGGAACAGCAGAGCTCCACACCTTAATCTATGGAGTGTAGAAACTCTACCGTTAAAAATACATAAGTGAAAGGTCCAGGCATGGCCGAATGGCCAGCCCCTTTGATCTAAGAACCAGGCGTCCAAAGATGATCCTAAGATCCTAAGATGATCAAAAGATAATCCAAAGATTGTCAAAAAGACGTCTAATACAATAGTAAAAGGTCCTATTTATAATAAACTAGCTACTAGGGTTTACATGAGTAAGTAATTGATGCATAAATCCACTTCCGGGGCCCACTTGGTGTGTGCTTGGGCTGAGCTTGAGTGTTGCACGTGTAGAGGTCCTTCTTGGAGTTGAACGCCAGTTTTTGTGCCAGTTTGGGCGTTCAACTCTGGTTTTGGCTCCTTTTCTGGCGCTAGACGCCAGATTTGGGTAGAAAGCTAGCGTTGAACGCCTGTTTACATCATCTATTCTTGGCCAAAGTATGGACTATTATATATTTCTGAAAACCCCTGGATGTGTACTTTCCAACGCAATTGGAAGCGCGCCATTTTGAGTTCTGTAGCTCCAGAAAATCCACTTTGAGTGCAGGGAGGTCAGAATCCAACAGCATCAGCAGTCCTTCTTCAACCTCTGAATCTGATTTTTGCTCAAGTCCCTCAATTTCAGCCGAAAAATACCTGAAATCACAGAAAAACACACAAACTCATAGTAAAGTCCAGAAATGTGAATTTAACATAAAAACTAATGAAAACATCCCTAAAAGTAACTAGATCCTACTAAAAACATACTAAAAACCATGTCAAAAAGCGTATAAATTATCCGCTCATCACAACACCAAACTTAAATTGTTGTGTAACGACCCAACTTCCAGTATGCCATGGTCATACAAGAAGCTAAGTGTTACTAACTTATCCTTTCTAATTATTATTATTTATTTAATATATGAGCCTGTTCCTTGTTAGAGCGATGCCAATTTTACGAGTAATATTTTTTTTAATTTTTGATTTTTGCGGATGGTCCGGTAAAATAAACAAGCATACATTGGGAGTAATAGAAAAGCGGCATAAAGAAACATAGAAATACAACTGATAATATACATCATGTACACTATAACAAAACATGTAGCGTTTACACAAGATCAAGTCAGTTTACATCCTCGTCATCCTACGTAGCTAATATTTACACGACACTCCCAGGGTCTGGCCCATACAAAAAGCCACTAAGCTGGTGCCCAGGCTAGCCTAACCACTATATAGCTCCTAGCTCTCGGGTGTACTAACACAAGTGAGAGACTAACTATCTGATAATGTTAGACTAGAGTGTCATCAAAAGAATGCCCCTTTCCGCAGTCAAACTATATTTACACGTGGCCGTTCGGAGAATCATCATGAGGCTCATCCATCTCCTCATCCTGCTCTATCTCTATCTCAAGATCCTCCTCCTCCTCATCGTCCACAGCTACAACTATGTCCTCAAATCCACCAGAAACACTACTGTCACTATGTACAAAACCATTCGCGAGCACAGGTCCGTTCACGTATATAGGAGCTACCCCACCGTCTGGTAGTGCCGGCTCATCAGGCTGTGGAAAGTCGGGGATCGGCTCAGGGGAAAATCCCACTCTGGTGGTATCACAGGTACGTAGTCATCAGCTAACTCAGGCTCATCAGGAATGATAGGCTCAGGTACCGCCTCATTCAAAGGTTGAGCTGGTATAGGGTGCTCAGGATCATCAGGAAAAGGATGTCCAGGTGCGTCAGGGTGTAACCAGGATAAGGGAAAGTCGTAAGGAGCATCAGGGTCAAAATGCGGGCTAGACAGAGGATGTTGAAAAGCTCGATTAGGTAACGCATATCGTCTAATACGAGGCTCCAAACCCATAATGAAGTAACTGTGATGTACCGGATCCTCGTAGACGTAAGGGTCCTCGAACTCATAGAAGATCACGCCCATCTCCATCTGAGGGGGGAGGAAGGGAGAGAAGGGGTAAGAACTGGGGAGTTCTTAGTAGGGTCGGGGTTATTAGTTACGTTCATTTATTTGATTCCGATTAGCAGATAGATATTAGAATACAGTAAAGTAGTAAACAGTAGTTAAAATAGATAGGGAAAACAGAACACAAACAGAAGAGTGCAAGAAAATAAAGCATAGACATAGCACTCAAGCAAACAAACATAAAGAAATTGATCAAACACAAGTAGGAATGCAACAGAGAATAATGCACAGACAAGAATGATGCATGTCTAGTCCTAGTGCAGGTAATGAGCTCATTTGTCGGTTTCTACCCGCTCCTGACGTAACCCAGCATTACTAGCCGGATATGGCTTTCCTGTTGGCTATACCCCTGTGTACAGGAAATAACCCCTCTGCCACCACAGGGTCCACTGCACGCAGGAAATAACACATCTGCCACTGCAGGGTTGTATGCCGACACACCTTCTGTATACAGGAAATAACCCCTCTGCCACTACAGAAATGGAACAGGTGGTCACGGTACTTCTGTAGCAGGAAATAACCCCTCTGCCTTACAGAAATAAAATATGGATCTGTACCGCAGGAAAGCGTTTCTCAGTGGTTGCACCATTATCTATCTAACTGCTACAATGCAGTAGATGAGCATATAGATATCTCTGAGGTTGCCTTAATGCAACAGATGATCTCTCAATAGGTCCTCTACTCTTTATCATATTACTCTCTTCGCTTTGTTTCTTTATTCTGCTCTGTTTGTTCCTTTCTCTGCGCTTCCTCACTTTATTCTGCTTTCTCTATTTAACGTATGTATTTAAAGCTTATGTAAATTTCGGTATGATTAGTTAGCCTGCCCCAAGTATAGGTTCATTAAGTCTATACTGAAACAGTTTAACTTTTCATATAATACCTAACCCTATTCGCAAATCAAGAACTAACTATGTTGCCCTAGTTCGTTCACTAGTCTCTGTCTGTTTCTCTGTTGTTAAAATTTTACAGACTTTTTCTTCGATTTTTATCTTTTCTTCAACTTTTTATCTTTTCTTTATCTTTGCCTCACTAATATGTTCTTACCACACCCTAAGTGTTTTATGAAGGTAATTATAAGATTCTGCACTTAAAGTTGTCTTTCTAAAGCTTTTACAGAAAACTGCCTTTTTCGCATTATTTTATTATTTTTATTAAAATATTATTTTTAATTAAATATTATTATTTAATATTTTATTATTATTTATTATTTTATTAATATATTTTCGAAAATTAACTTTACTTTAACCTTTAACCTTTAAAATTCACTTTTTACCATCTGTAACTTTTAATATTTCTACTTTTACCACCCTAACTTCCAGAAATTACCATATAACCCCTTAAACACCAAAAATTTTACTTCCTTGCCCTTTTATGAATCAAAAAGGTGTTCTTCATTGTTCTTCACCACACTCAAAGTGTTCTTCATGTTCTTCATAAATTCTTCAGATTCTTTCTCTGTTTTTACCCGTTTTTCAGTCTTTTCAGCAACCGATTTTTACTATAATTCATAATAAATTGGCAGCCACTAAAACCCCATATTTTCTACATGATTTCAACATAAATTGAACCTCAATTTAAGCTTAGGGTTTCGTTTTTCCAGCTGCCCAAGAACATGAACTTTAAAGCTTGAATTTCATCAAATTTCATCAAAATTTCACCAAATTTTCACCAAGAATCAATCATATATGCAACCAATTTTTAGCACAGCCAAATTATACAACATTCACACATCTCAAACACAAATAATCAAGATTAATTTCGTGGCACCCTACTTGATCTTGCTGCTCCTAATTCAATCAAACTTTCAGGTGGTCCTTAAACACTTTTTCCTCCTAAATCACATCAAGAAAACACATATTTAAGCATGTTTCCTTGAAACTGAATCAAAAGAGAGATGGTACAGCCAACCCACCTTGATCCCAGCCTTGATAAGTCATATGATCATGTAGAGAAAGAAGAGAGGATCATTTTGGTCGGATTGGAATTTTGATTTGAGTTTTAGTTCAGCAGAAATCAAGCTTTGAAGATTTGGAACTAAGAACTTTTCTCTCTTTTTCTCTCTACCTATTTTCGGCCACAAAGTGAAAATAAGCCAGCCTTGGGGGTTTTGGGGGTGTAGGGTGAGTTGTGATTGGTTGGCTTGGAGGTGGATTAAAATAATATTAAAATATCTCAGGTGTATAACTACTAAAACTAGATGTATCAGAACACTTGCAAAAACATGTCTAAAAATTATTTTCTAAGCTACTAGCATAAATGACACTAGTAACATATTTATTATGAGAATGAAACATGAATAATGAGGCCTTAGCATTGCTAAAGTCATCAGAGAGTGCTGGTGCTAAGCTGCACCAGTAAATTGTGAACCCGGTTAAACCGGTTTTCTGTTTTTAACTAAAACAGATCAGGTAACCTTATAATATCATTCAAGAGGCTTCTAATACTCATATAATGATAATATCATCCTATTATCTCTCTCCTCTCATAAATCGAGTCCGGTTTGTCAAACTGAGATTATTTACGAAAAATCGAATTAAAACTCCTAACCGATATGGTTCAAAAACTAGGTTCTTCGTGATTGCATTATCGAGCTTGTCTCGGAAAAGGTTCTAACTTAAAGATGACATAATGACAATGAGGATTGAGATACTTGATGATATATCAAAGGTTTTCCCCTTACTGATCTTCTGGAGAAATTCGTACTTTCAGAATAGATCTCGCGTACTCAAAAACCGGGGTTGTTACATGTTGCTTGTCCCCAAGCAACTGAAAATCAAATAGGATAAAAAGAAGAGAATATACTATAAATTCCAAACTATCAATGAAACATAGCTTCAATCAAATGAGCGGGACTTATAGCTTTTTGCCTCTTGAATAGTTTTGGCATCTCACCTTATCCATTGAGGTTCAGAATGATTGGCATCTATAGGAACTCAGAGTTCAGATAGTGTTATTGATTCTCCTAGTTCAGTATGATGATTCTTGAACACATCTATTTCATGAGTCTTGGCCGTGGCCCTAAGCACTTTGTTTTCCAGTATTACCACCGGATACATAAATGCCACAGACACATAATTGGGTGAACCTTTTCAGATTGTGACTCAGCTTTGCTAAAGTCCCCAATTAGAGGTGTCCAGGGTTCTTAAGCACACTCTTTTTTTTTTTTTGCTTTGGACCTTGACTTTAACCGCTCAGTCTCAAGTTTTCACTTGACACCTACACGCCACAAGCACATGGTTAGGGACAGCTTGGTTTAGCCTCTTAGACCAGGATTTTATTCCTTTAGGCCCTCCTATCCACTGATGCTCAAAGCCTTGGGATCCTTTTTATTTACCCTTGCCTTTTGGTTTTAAGGGTTATTGGCTTTTTGCTCTTGCCTCTTGGTTTTAAGAGCTTTTGGCTTTTTCTGCTTGCTTTTTCTTCTTCTTTTTTTTTCTTTCTATTTTTTTTCGCTATTATATTTTTTTTCTGCAAGCTTTGTTTTTTGCTGCTTTTTCTTGCTTTAAGAATCATTTTTATGATTTTTCAGATTATCAAATAACATTTTTAACATTCTTAAACAACAACTTCAAAAGACATATGCACTGTTCAAGCATTCATTCAGAAAACAAGAAGCATTGTCACCACATCAATATAATTAAACTAAGTTCAAGGATAAATTTGAAACTCATGTACTTCTTGTTCTTTTGAATTAAAACATTTTTCATTTAAGAGAGGTGATGGATTCATAGGACATTTATAACTTTAAGACAAAGTTACTAACTACTAATGATCATGTAATGAAGACACAAACATAGATAAGCACATAACATAGAAAATGAAAAACAGAAGAAATAAGAACAAGGAATGAATCCACCTTAGTGATGGTGGCGTTTCCTTCTTGAGGAACCAATGATGTCCTTGAGCTCTTCTATGTCTCTTTCTTGTCTTTGTTGCTCCTCCCTCATTGCTTTTTGATCTTCTCTGATTTCATGGAGCATGATGGAGTGATCTTGATGTTCCACCCTTAGTTGTCCCATATTGGAACTCAATTCTCCTAGGGAGGTGTTAATTTGCTCCCAATAGTTTTGTGGAGGAAAGTGCATTTGAGGCATCTCCAGGATCTCATGGTGATGAGCTTCATACGCCTCTTGAGCTCCATGAGTGGGCTCTCTTGCTTGCTCCATCTTTTTCTTAGTGATGGGCTTGTCCTCTTTGATGAGGATATCTCCCTCTATGTCAATCCCAGCCGAATTGCATAGGTGGCAAATGAGGTGAGGAAAGGCTAACCTTGCCATGGTGGAGGACTTGTCAGCCACCTTGTAGAGTTCTTGAGGTATAATCTCATGAACTTCCACCTCTTCTCCAATCATGATGTTATGGATCATGATGGCCCAGTCTATAGTAACTTCAGACCAGTTGCTAGTGGGAATGATTGAGCATTGAATAAACTCCAACCATCCTCTAGCTACAGGCTTGAGGTCCAATCTTCTTAGTTGAACCGGCTTGCCTTTGGAGTCAATCTTCCATTGAGCTCCTTCTACACATATGTCCATGAGGACTTGGTCCAACCTTTGATCAAAGTTGACTCTCCTTGTGTAGGGGCGTGCGTTCTCTTCCATGTTTGGCAAGTTGAACGCCAACCTCACATTTTCCGGACTAAAATCTAAGTATTTCCCCCGAACCATTGTAACATAGTTCTTTGGATCCGGGTTCTTACTTTGATCATGGTTCTTGGTGATCCATGCATTAGCATAGAACTCTTGAACCATTAGGATGCCGACTTGTTGGATGGGATTTGTTAGAACTTCCCAACCTCTTCTTCGAATTTCATGTCGGATCTCCGGATACTCATTTCTTTTGAGTTTGAAAGGGACCTCGGGGATCACCTTCTTCTTGGCCACAACATCATAGAAGTAGTCTTGATGGGCTTTGGAGATGAACCTTTCCATCTCCCATGACTCGGAGGTGGAAGCTTTTGTCTTCCCTTTCCCCTTTCTAGAGGATTCTCTGGTCTTAGGTGCCATCAATGGTAATGGAAAAACAAAAAAGCTTATGCTTTTACCACACCAAACTTAGAATTTTGCTCGCCCTCGAGCAATAAAAGAAAGAATAGATGAAGAAGAAGAAGAAATGGAGGAGAGGGAGAGTAGGAAGTGTTTCAACCAAGAAGGGTATAGAGGGGTGTGTTGTGTGAATTTGATGAAGAATGGAGAGCTTTATATAGGGAAGGGAGGGGGGTTAAGGTTCAGCCATATGGGTGGGTTTGGGTGGGAAATTGGTTTTGAATTTTGAAGGTAGGTGGAGTTTTTGAGGTAGGTTTATGGGGAAGAGTGGATGGATGTGAATGGTGAAGATTTAATAGGGAAGAGGGATGGAGGTGATAGGTGAAGGGTTTTGGGGTAGAGTGTTTATGGGATTGTGTGAAAGAGGGGTGAGAAGAAGTGAGTGGAGGTAGGTGGGGATCCTGCGGGGTCCACAGATCCTGAGATGATCCTGTGGGGTCCACAGATCCTGAGGTATCAAGGATTTACATCCCTGCACCCATTAGGCATGTAAAATGCCCTTGCACACAACTCTGGGCGTTCAGCGCCAGGTTGGTACCCATTTTGGGCGTTCAACGCCCATTTGTTGCCATTTCTAGCGTTGAACGCCAGAACCATGCTTGTTCTGGGCGTTCAGCGCCAGGATGCTGCCCATTTTGGGCGTTCAGCGCCAGAACCATGCTCTGTTCTGGCGTTTGAATGCCAGGCAGGTGCTTCCTCCAGGGTGTGATTTTTCTTCTGCTGTTTTTGATTCCGTTTTCAATTTTTATATTTATTTTGTGACTCCACATGATCATGAACCTATAAAGACATATAACTAAGAAAAATATTGTTAGATAAATAAAAATTGGGTTGCCTCCCAACAAGCGCTTCTTTAATGTCAGTAGCTTGACAGTGGGCTCTCATGGAGCCTCACAGATGTTCAGAGCATTGTTGAGACTCTCCAACACCAAACTTAGAGTTTGGATATGGGAGTTCAACAGCAAACTTAGAGTTTGGTTGTGGCCTCCTAACACCAAACTTAGAGTTTGACTGTGGGGGCTTGGTTTGACTCTGCTTTTAGAGAAGCTTTTTATGCTTCCTCTCCATGGTTGCAGAGGGAGATCCTTGAGTTTTAAACACAAGGGAGTCCTCATTCCATTAAAGGACTAGTTCACCTCTGTCAACATCAATCACAGCTCTTGCTGTGGCCAGGAAAGGTCTTCCTAGGATGATGGATTCATCCTCTTCCTTTCCAGTATCCAGGACTATGAAATCAGCAGGGATGTAAAGGCCTTCAACCTTTACTAACACGTCCTCTACTTGTCCATATGCCTGTTTTCTTGAATTGTCTGCCATCTCTAATGAGATTTTAGCAGTTTGCACCCCATAGATTCCCAGTTTCTCTATTACAGAGAGGGGCATGAGGTTTATTCCTGAACCAAGGTCACACAGAGCCTTAAAGATCATGGTGCCTATAGTACAAGGTATTATGAACTTTCCAGGATCCTGTCTCTTCTGAGGCAATGTCAATTGATCCATATCACTTAGTTCATTGATGAACAAGGGAGGTTCAACTTCCCAAGTATCAATGCCAAATAATTTGGCATTCAGCTTCATGATTGCACCAAGAAACTTGGCAGTTTTCTCTTTAGTAACATCCTCATTCTCTTCAAAAGAGGAGTACTCATCAGAGCTCATGAAGGGCATAAGGAGGTTCAATGGAATCTCTATGGTCTCTAGATGAGCCTCAGAGTCCTTTGGTTCCTCAGAGGGAAGCTCCTTATTGATCACTAGACGTCCCAGGAGGTCTTCCTCCTTGGGATTTACGTCTTCCTCTCCCTCTTTGGGTTCGGCCATGGTGCTTATGTCAATGGCCTTGCACTCTCCTTTTGAATTCTCTTCTGTATTGCTTGGGAGAGTACTTGGAGGGATTTCAGTGATCCTTTTACTCAGCTGGCCCACTTGTGCTTCCAAATTTCTAATGGAAGACCTGGTTTCATTCATGAAACTCACAGTGGCCTTAGATAGATCAGAGACTAGATTTGCTAAATTAGAAGCATTTTGTTCAGAGTTCTTTGTCTTTTGCTGAGTGGATGATGGAAAAGGTTTATTATTGTTAAACCTGTTTCTTCCACCATTATTAAAGCCTTGTTGAGGCTTTTGATCCTTCCATGAGAAATTGGGGTGATTTCTCCATGATGAGTTATAGCTGTTTCCATAAGGTTCACCTAAGTAATTTACCTCTGCTATTGCAGGGTTCTCAGGATCATAAGCTTCTTCTGCATAAGAAGCCTCTTGAGCACTATTGGATGCAGCTTGCATTCCATGCAGACTCTGAGAGATCATATTGACTTGCTGTGTCAATATTTTATTCTGAGCCAATATGGCATTTAGAGTATCAACTTCAAGAACTCCCTTTTTCATAGGCGTCCCATTACTCACAGGATTCCTTTCAGAAGTGTACATGAACTGGTTATTAGCAACCATGTCAATGAGTTCTTGAGCTTCTGCAGGCATTTTCTTTAGGTGAATGGATCCACCTGCAGAAGTGTCCAGTGACATCTTTGATAGCTCAGATAAACCATCATAGAATATATCCAGGATGGTCCATTCTGAAAGCATGTCAGAAGAACACTTTTTGGTCAACTGTTTGTATCTTTCCCAAGCTTCATAGAGGGATTCACCTTCTTTCTGTCTGAAGGTTTGAACATCAGCTCTAAGCTTGCTCAGCTTTTGAGGAGGAAAGTACTTGGCTAAGAAAGCCTTGACCAGCTTATCCCAAGAGTTCAGGCTGTCTTTGGGTTGAGAATCCAACCATAATCTAGCTCTGTCTCTTACAGCAAAAGGGAAAAGCATGAGTCTGTAGACTTCAGGATCTACTCCATTAGTCTTAACAGTATTACATATCTGCAAGAATTCAGTTAAGAACTGAAAAGGATCTTCAGATGGAAGTCCATGAAACTTGCAGTTCTGCTGCATCAGAGAAACTAATTGAGGTTTCAGCTCAAAGTTGTTTGCTCCAATGGCAGGAATGGAGATGCTTCTTCCATGTAAATTGGAATTAGGTGCAGTAAAGTCACCAAGCATCTTCCTTACATTATTATTATTTTCGGCTGCCATCTCCTCTTCCTGTTCGAAAATTTCTGAAAGGTTATCTCTGGATTGTTGTATTTTAGCTTCTCTTAGTTTCCTTTTCAGAGTCCTTTCAGGTTCTGGATCTGCTTCCACAAGAATGTTCTTATCCTTGCTCCTGCTCATATGACAAAGAAGAGGGCACAGAAAAAAATAATAATAATAATATGGATCCTTTATACCACAGTATAGAGGTCCTTGTGTTAGTAGAAGAAAAGAAGAAGACAAAGAATGTGATGTAAAGAAAGAAACACAACTGTGAGGAGGGCAGAGATGTGAGATGAGATGTTAGTGAATGAATAAATAAATAGAAGGAGATGAGAGAGAAGGAATTTTCGAAAATAAATTTTGAAAAAGAGTTAGTGATTTTTGAAAATATTTTTTTTTTTGAAAAATGTTAGTAGTTTTTCGAAAATTAAGATTTAAAAAATTAAAATAATAGTTAATTAAAAAGAAATTTTGATAAAGAAGGAAGGGATTTTCAAAAATGAGAGAGAGAGAGTTAGTTAGGTAGTTTTGAAAAAGATAAGAAACAAACAAAAAGTTAGTTAGTTAGTTGAAACAAATTTTGAAAAAGATAAGAAGTTAGGAAGTTAGAAAAGATATTTTGAAATCAAATTTTTGAAAAAGGTAAGATAAGAAGATATTTTAGAAATTAGTTTTGAAAAAGATTTGATTTTTAAAATCTCAATTAATGACTTGATTCATAAGAAATCACAAGATATGATTCTAGAACTTAAAGTTTGAATCTTTCTTAACAAGCAAGTAACAAACTTCAAATTTTTGAATCAAAACATTAATTGATTATGTTATTTTCGAAAATTTGATATAAAAATAAGAAAAAGATTTTTGAAAAATATTTTTGGAATTTTCGAAAATAACTAAGAATTTTGAAAAAGATTTGATTTTTGAAAAAGATTTTGAAAAAGATAAGACTTTTAAATTGAAAATTTGATTTGACTCATGAGAAACAATTTGATTTTAAAAATTTTTGAAAAAGTCAACTCAAATTTTCGAATTTGATGAGAGAAAAAGGGAAAGATATTTTTTTTGATTTTTGAAATTTTTATGATGAGAGAGAAAAACACTAAAAAGATGCAATGCATGAAATTTTTAGATCAAAACATGTGATGCATGCAAGAATGCTATGAATGTCAAGATGAACACCAAGAACACTATGAATGTCAAGATGAACATCATAGACACAATTTTGAAAAATTTTTAATGCAAAGAAAACATGCAAGACACCAAACTTAGAATTCTTTAATGCTTAGACACTAAGAATTCAAAAATGCATATGAAAAACAATAAAAGACACAAAACAAAAAATCATCAAGATCAAACAAGAAGACTTACCAAGAACAACTTGAAGATCATGAAGAACACCATGAATGCATGAAATTTTTGAAAAATGCAGGATACACATGCAAATGACACCAAACTTATAACATGACTCATGACTCAAACAAGAAACAGAAAAATATTTTTTTGATTTTTATGATTTTCTAATTTTTTTGGGTTTTTTTTTTTCGAAAATTATATGAAAAAGAAAAAATAAGGATTCCAAAATTTTTAACATGAATTCCAGGAATCTTGCATTCTTAGTCCAAAGCTTCAGTCCAGGAATTAGACATGGCTCACTAGCCAGCCAAGCTTTCAATGAAAGCTCCGGTCCAAAACACTAGACATGGCCAATGGCCAGCCAAGCTTCAGCATGTAATTCAGACATGACATGCCTGACATACCCTACAGTCGTGTAACAACTGATGGTTGGAAGCCTCAGTCCAAAAGAATTTAGACATGGCTTTATAGCCAGCCAGGCTTCACATGCTTCATGAAACACTAAAATTCATTCTTTAAAAATTTTGAATAAATTTTTTTTCGAAAACAGGTGAGAAAATTTTGAAATATTTTTGAAAAAATTTTTTTTTTGAAAAGAAAACAAAAAGAAAATTACCTAATCTGAGCAACAAGATGAACCGTCAGTTGTCCAAACTTGAACAATCCCCGGCAACGGCGCCAAAAACTTGGTGCGCAGAAATTGTGATTACACTTTGATTATGTAAAATTCATCGCTCTTTCTTTCCCTGGTAATGGCGCCAAAAACATGATGCCAATACCATGGTTCACAACTTCGCACAACTAACCAGCAAGTGCACTGGGTCGTCCAAGTAATACCTTACGTGAGTAAGGGTCGAATCCCACGGAGATTGTTGGTATGAAGCAAGTTATGGTCACCTTGTAAATCTCAGTCAGGCGGATATAAAATAGTAATGGGGTTTTCAAAAATAATTAATAAAATAAGGATAGAAATACTTATGTAAATCATTGGTGAGAATTTCAGATAAGCGAATAGAGATGCTTTCGTTCCTCTGAACCTCTGCTTTCCTGCTATCTTCATCCAATCAGTCTTACTCCTTTCCATGGCTGGCTTTATGTGATACATCACCATTGTCAATGGCTACTTTCGGTCTTCTCTTGGGAAAATGATCCAAATGCCCTGTCACGGCACGGCTAATCGTCTGGAGGCATCACCCTTGTCAATGGTTTCATCTTATCCTCTCAGTGAAAATGGTCAACGCACCCTGTCACGGCACGGCTATTCATCTGCCGGTTCTCGATCATGCTGGAATAGGATTTACTATCCTTTTGCGTCTGTCACTATGCCCGGTAATCGCGAGTTTGAAGCTCGTCACAGTCATTCAATCATTGAATCCTACTCGGAATACCACAGATAAGGTTTAGACCTTCCAGATTCTCTTGAATGCCGCCATCATTCTAGCTTACACCACAAAGATTCCGATTAAGAGATCTAAGAGATACTCATTCAATCTAATGTAGAACGGAAGTGGTTGTCAGGCACGCGTTCATAGGGAATGATGATGATTGTCACGTTCATCACATTCAGGTTGAAGTGCGAATGAATATCTTAGAAGTGAAATAAGATGAATTGAATAGAAAACAGTAGTACTTTGCATTAATCTTTGAGGAACAGCAGAGCTCTACACCTTAATCTATGGAGTGTAGAAACTCTACCGTTAAAAATACATAAGTGAAAGGTCCAGGCATGGCCGAATGGCCAGCCCCTTTGATCTAAGAACCAGGCGTCCAAAGATGATCCTAAGATCCTAAGATGATCAAAAGATAATCCAAAGATTGTCAAAAAGACGTCTAATACAATAGTAAAAGGTCCTATTTATAATAAACTAGCTACTAGGGTTTACATGAGTAAGTAATTGATGCATAAATCCACTTCCGGGGACCACTTGGTGTGTGCTTGGGCTGAGCTTGAGTGTTGCACGTGTAGAGGTCCTTCTTGGAGTTGAACGCCAGTTTTTGTGCCAGTTTGGGCGTTCAACTCTGGTTTTGGCTCCTTTTCTGGCGCTAGACGCCAGATTTTGGCAGAAAGCTGGCGTTGAACGCCAATTTACGTCATTTATTCTTGGCCAAAGTATGGACTATTATATATTTCTGAAAAGCGCTGGATGTGTACTTTCCAACGCAATTGGAAGCGCGCCATTTCGAGTTCTGTAGCTCCAGAAAATCCACTTTGAGTGCAGGGAGGTCAGAATCCAACAGCATCAGCAGTCCTTCTTCAACCTCTGAATCTGATTTTTGCTCAAGTCCCTCAATTTCAGCAAAAAAATACCTGAAATCACAGAAAAACACACAAACTCATAGTAAAGTCCAGAAATGTGAATTTAACATAAAAACTAATGAAAACATCCCTAAAAGTAACTAGATCCTACTAAAAACATACTAAAAACCATGTCAAAAAGCGTATAAATTATCCGCTCATCACAACACCAAACTTAAATTGTTGCTTGTCCCCAAGCAACTGAAAATCAAATAGGATAAAAAAAAGAGAATATACTATAAATTCCAAACTATCAATAAAACATAGCTTCAATCAAATGAGCGGGACTTATAGCTTTTTGCCTCTTGAATAGTTTTGGCATCTCACTTTATCCATTGAGGTTCAGAATGATTGGCATCTATAGGAACTCAGAGTTCAGATAGTGTTATTGATTCTCCTAGTTCAGTATGATGATTCTTGAACACAGCTATTTCATGAGTCTTGGCCGTGGCCCTAAGCACTTTGTTTTCCAGTATTACCACCGGATACATAAATGCCACAGACACATAATTGGGTGAACCTTTTCAGATTGTGACTCAGCTTTGCTAAAGTCCCCAATTAGAGGTGTCCAGGGTTCTTAAGCACACTCTTTTTTTTTTTGCTTTAGACCTTGACTTTAACTGCTCAGTCTCAAGTTTTCACTTGACACCTACACGCCACAAGCACATGGTTAGGGACAGCTTGGTTTAGCCGCTTAGACCAGGATTTTATTCCTTTAGGCCCTCCTATCCACTGATGCTCAAAGCCTTGGGATCCTTTTTATTTACCCTTGCCTTTTGGTTTTAAGGGTTATTGGCTTTTTGCTCCTGCCTCTTGGTTTTAAGAGCTTTTGGCTTTTTCTGCTTGCTTTTTCTTCTTTTTTTTTTCTTTCTATTTTTTTTCGCTATTATATTTTTTTTTCTACAAGCTTTGTTTTTTGCTGCTTTTTCTTGCTTCAAGAATCATTTTTATGATTTTTCAGATTATCAAATAACATGTTTCCTTGTCATCATTCTTTCAAGAGCCAACATATTTAACATTCTTAAACAACAACTTCAAAAGACATATGCACTGTTCAAGCATTCATTCAGAAAATAAGAAGCATTGTCACCACATCAATATAATTAAACTAAGTTCAAGGATAAATTTGAAACTCATGTACTTCTTGTTCTTTTGAATTAAAACATTTTTCATTTAAGAGAGGTGATGGATTCATAGGACATTTATAACTTTAAGACAAAGTTACTAACTACTAATGATCATGTAATGAAGACACAAACATAGATAAGCACATAACATAGAAAACGAAAAACAGAAGAAATAAGAACAAGGAATGAATCCACCTTAGTGATGGTGGCGTTTCCTTCTTGAGGAACCAATGATGTCCTTGAGCTCTTCTATGTCTCTTCCTTGTCTTTGTTGCTCCTCCCTCATTGCTTTTTGATCTTCTCTGATTTCATGGAGCATGATGGAGTGATCTTGATGTTCCACCCTTAGTTGTCCCATATTGGAACTCAATTCTCCTAGGGAGGTGTTAATTTGCTCCCAATAGTTTTGTGGAGGAAAGTGCATTTGAGGCATCTCCGGGATCTCATGGTGATGAGCTTCATACGCCTCTTGAGCTCCATGAGTGGGCTCTCTTGCTTGCTCCATCTTTTTCTTAGTGATGGGCTTGTCCTCTTTGATGAGGATATCTCCCTCTATGTCAATCCCAGCCGAATTGCATAGGTGGCAAATGAGGTGAGGAAAGGCTAACCTTGCCATGGTGGAGGACTTGTCAGCCACCTTGTAGAGTTCTTGAGGTATAATCTCATGAACTTCCACCTCTTCTCCAATCATGATGCTATGGATCATGATGGCCCGGTCTATAGTAACTTCAGACCAGTTGCTAGTGGGAATGATTGAGCATTGAATGAACTCCAACCATCCTCTAGCTACAGGCTTGAGGTCCAATCTCCTTAGTTGAACCGGCTTGCCTTTGGAGTCAATCTTCCATTGAGCTCCTTCTACACATATGTCCATGAGGACTTGGTCCAACCTTTGATCAAAGTTGACTCTCCTTGTGTAGGGGCGTGCGTTCTCTTCCATGTTTGGCAAGTTGAACGCCAACCTCACATTTTCCGGACTAAAATCTAAGTATTTCCCCCAAACCATTGTAACATAGTTCTTTGGATCCGGGTTCTTACTTTGATCATGGTTCTTGGTGATCCATGCATTAGCATAGAACTCTTGAACCATTAGGATGCCGACTTGTTGGATGGGATTTGTTAGAACTTCCCAACCTCTTCTTTGAATTTCATGTCGGATCTCCGGATACTCATTTCTTTTGAGTTTGAAAGGGACCTCGGGGATCACCTTCTTCTTGGCCACAACATCATAGAAGTAGTCTTGATGGGCTTTGGAGATGAACCTTTCCATCTCCCATGACTCGGAGGTGGAAGCTTTTGTCTTCCCTTTCCCCTTTCTAGAGGATTCTCCGGTCTTAGGTGCCATCAACGGTAATGGAAAAACAAAAAAGCTTATGCTTTTACCACACCAAACTTAGAATTTTGCTCGCCCTCGAGCAATAAAAGAAAGAATAGATGAAGAAGAAGAAGAAATGGAGGAGAGGGAGAGTAGGAAGTGTTTCGGCCAAGAAGGGTATAGAGGGGTGTGTTGTGTGAATTTGATGAAGAATGGATAGCTTTATATAGGGAAGGGAGGGGGGGTTAAGGTTCAGCCATATGGGTGGGTTTGGGTGGGAAATTGGTTTTGAATTTTGAAGGTAGGTGGAGTTTTTGAGGTAGGTTTATGGGGAAGAGTGGATGGATGTGAATGGTGAAGATTTAATAGGGAAGAGGGATGGAGGTGATAGGTGAAGGGTTTTGGGGTAGAGTGTTTATGGGATTGTGTGAAAGAGGGGTGAGAAGAAGTGAGTGGAGGTAGGTGGGGATCCTGCGGGGTCCACAGATCCTGAGATGATCCTGTGGGGTCCACAGATCCTGAGGTGTCAAGGATTTACATCCATGCACCCATTAGGCATGTAAAATGCCCTTGCACACAACTCTGGGCGTTCAGCGCCAGGTTGGTGCCCATTTTGGGCGTTCAACGCCCATTTGTTGCCATTTCTGGCGTTGAACGCCAGAACCATGCTTGTTCTGGGCGTTCAGCGCCAGGATGCTGCCCATTTTGGGCGTTCAGCGCCAGAACCATGCTCTGTTCTGGCGTTTGAACGCCAGGCAGGTGCTTCCTCCAGGGTGTAATTTTTCTTCTGCTGTTTTTGATTCCGTTTTCAATTTTTATATTTATTTTGTGACTCCACATGATCATGAACCTATAAAGACATATAACTAAGAAAAATATTGTTAGATAAATAAAAATTGGGTTGCCTCCCAACAAGCGCTTCTTTAATGTCAGTAGCTTGACAGTGGGCTCTCATGGAGCCTCACAGATGTTCAGAGCATTGTTGAGACTCTCCAACACCAAACTTAGAGTTTGACTGTGGGGGCTTGGTTTGACTCTGCTTTGAGAGAAGCTTTTTATGCTTCCTCTCCATGGTTGCAGAGGGAGATCCTTGAGTTTTAAACACAAGGGAGTCCTCATTCCATTAAAGGACTAGTTCACCTCTGTCAACATCAATCACAGCTCTTGCTGTGGCCAGGAAAGTTCTTCCTAGGATGATGGATTCATCCTCTTCCTTTCCAGTATCCAGGACTATGAAATCAGCAGGGATGTAAAGGCCTTCAACCTTTACTAACACGTCCTCTACTTGTCCATATGCCTGTTTTCTTGAATTGTCTGCCATCTCTAATGAGATTTTAGCAGCTTGCACCCCATAGATTCCCAGTTTCTCTATTACAGAGAGGGGCATGAGGTTTATTCCTGAACCAAGGTCACACAGAGCCTTAAAGATCATGGTGCCTATGGTACAAGGTATTATGAACTTTCCAGGATCCTGTCTCTTCTGAGGTAATGTCAGTTGATCCAGATCACTTAGTTCATTGATGAACAAGGGAGGTTCAACTTCCCAAGTATCAATGCCAAATAATTTGGCATTCAGCTTCATGATTGCACCAAGAAACTTGGCAGTTTACTCTTTAGTAACATCCTCATTCTCTTCAGAAGAGGAGTACTCATCAGAGCTCATGAAGGGCATAAGGAGGTTCAATGGAACCTCTATGGTCTCTAGATGAGCCTCAGAGTCCTTTGGTTCCTCAGAGGGAAGCTCCTTATTGATCACTGGACGTCCCAGGAGGTCTTCCTCCTTGGGATTTGCATCTTCCTCTCCCTCTTTGGGTTCGGCCATGGTGCTTATGTCAATGGCCTTGCACTCTCCTTTTGAATTCTCTTCTGTATTGCTTGGGAGAGTACTTGGAGGGATTTCAGTGATCCTTTTACTCAGCTGGCCCACTTGTGCTTCCAAATTTCTAATGGAAGACCTGGTTTCATTCATGAAACTCACAGTAGCCTTAGATAGATCAGAGACTAGATTTGCTAAATTAGAAGCATTTTGTTCAGAGTTCTCTGTCTTTTGCTGAGTGGGTGATGGAAAAGGTTTATTATTGTTAAACCTGTTTCTTCCACCATTATTAAAGCCTTGTTGAGGCTTTTGATCCTTCCATGAGAAATTGGGGTGATTTCTCCATGATGAGTTATAGGTATTTCCATAAGGTTCACCTAAGTAATTTACCTCTGCTATTGCAGGGTTCTCAGGATCATAAGCTTCTTCTGCATAAGAAGCCTCTTGAGTACTGTTGGATGCAGCTTGCATTCCATGCAGACTCTGAGAGATCATATTGACTTGCTGAGTCAATATTTTATTCTGAGCCAATATGGCATTCAGAGTATCAACTTCAAGAACTCCCTTCTTCATAGGCATCCCATTACTCACAGGATTCCTTTCAGACGTGTACATGAACTGGTTATTAGCAACCATGTCAATGAGTTCTTGAGCTTCTGCAGGCGTTTTCTTTAGGTGAATGGATCCACCTGCAGAAGTGTCCAGTGACATCTTTGATAGCTCAGATAAACCATCATAGAATATATCCAGGATGGTCCATTCTGAAAGCATGTCAGAAGGACACTTTTTGGTCAACTGTTTGTATCTTTCCCAAGCTTCATAGAGGGATTCACCTTCTTTCTGTCTAAAGGTTTGAACATCAGCTCTAAGCTTGCTCAGCTTTTGAGGAGGAAAGTACTTGGCTAAGAAAGCCTTGACCAGCTTATCCCAAGAGTTCAGGCTGTCTTTGGGTTGAGAATCCAACCATAATCTAGCTCTGTCTCTTACAGCAAAAGGGAAAAGCATGAGTCTGTAGACTTCACGATCTACTCCATTAGTCTTAACAGTATCACATATCTGCAAGAATTCAGTTAAGAACTGAAAAGGATCTTCAGATGGAAGTCCATGAAACTTGCAGTTCTGCTGCATCAGAGAAACTAATTGAGGTTTCAGCTCAAAGTTGTTTGCTCCAATGGCAGGAATGGAGATGCTTCTTCCATGTAAATTGGAATTAGGTGCAGTAAAGTCACCAAGCATCTTTCTTACATTATTATTATTTTCGGCTGCCATCTCCTCTTCCTGTTCGAAAATTTCTGAAAGGTTATCTCTGGATTGTTGTATTTTAGCTTCTCTTAGTTTCCTTTTCAGAGTCCTTTCAGGTTCTGGATCTGCTTCCACAAGAATGTTCTTATCCTTGCTCCTGCTCATATGACAAAGAAGAGGGCACAGAAAAAAATAATAATAATAATATGGATCCTTTATACCACAGTATAGAGGTCCTTGTGTTAGTAGAAGAAAAGAAGAAGACAAAGAATGTGATGTAAAGAAAGAAACACAACTGTGAGGAGGGCAGATATGTGAGATGAGATGTTAGTGAATGAATAAATAAATAGAAGGAGATGAGAGAGAAGGAATTTTCGAAAATAAATTTTGAAAAAGAGTTAGTGATTTTTGAAAATATTTTTTTTTTTGAAAAATGTTAGTAGTTTTTCGAAAATTAAGATTTAAAAAATTAAAATAATAGTTAATTAAAAAGAAATTTTGAAAAAGAAGGAAGGGATTTTCGAAAATGAGAGAGAGAGAGAGTTAGTTAGGTAGTTTTGAAAAAGATAAGAAACAAACAAAAAGTTAGTTAGTTAGTTGAAACAAATTTTGAAAAAGATAAGAAGTTAGGAAGTTAGAAAAGATATTTTGAAATCAAATTTTTGAAAAAGGTAAGATAAGAAGATATTTTAGAAATTAGTTTTGAAAAAGATTTGATTTTTAAAATCTCAATTAATGACTTGATTCATAAGAAATCACAAGATATGATTCTAGAACTTAAAGTTTGAATCTTTCTTAACAAGCAAGTAACAAACTTCAAATTTTTGAATCAAAACATTAATTGATTATGTTATTTTCGAAAATTTGATATAAAAATAAGAAAAAGATTTTTGAAAAATATTTTTGGAATTTTCGAAAATAACTAAGAATTTTGAAAAAGATTTGATTTTTGAAAAAGATAAGACTTTTAAATTGAAAATTTGATTTGACTCATGAGAAACAATTTGATTTTAAAAATTTTTGAAAAAGTCAACTCAAATTTTCGAATTTGATGAGAGAAAAAGGGAAAGATATTTTTTTGATTTTTGAAATTTTTATGATGAGAGAGAAAAACACTAAAAAGATGCAATGCATGAAATATTTAGATCAAAACATGTGATGCATGCAAGAATGCTATGAATATCAAGATGAACACCAAGAACACTATGAATGTCAAGATGAACATCATAGACACAATTTTGAAAAATTTTTAATGCAAAGAAAACATGCAAGACACCAAACTTAGAATTCTTTAATGCTTAGACACTAAGAATTCAAAAATGCATATGAAAAACAATAAAAGACACAAAACAAAAAATCATCAAGATCAAACAAGAAGACTTACCAAGAACAACTTGAAGATCATGAAGAACACTATGAATGCATGAAATTTTCGAAAAATGCAGGATTCACATGCAAATGACACCAAACTTATAACATGACTCATGACTCAAACAAGAAACAGAAAAATATTTTTTTGATTTTTATGATTTTCTAATTTTTTTGGGTTTTTTTTTTCGAAAATTATATGAAAAAGAAAAAATAAGGATTCCAAAATTTTTAACATGAATTCCAGGAATCTTGCATTCTTAGTCCAAAGCTTCAGTCCAGGAATTAGACATGGCTCACTAGCCAGCCAAGCTTTCAATGAAAGCTCCGGTCCAAAACACTAGACCTGGCCAATGGCCAGCCAAGCTTCAGCATGTAATTCAGACATGACATGCCTGACATACCCTACAGTCGTGTAACAACTGATGGTTGAAAGCCTCAGTCCAAAAGAATTTAGACATGGCTTTACAGCCAGCCAGGCTTCACATGCTTCATGAAACACTAAAATTCATTCTTTAAAAATTTTGAATAAATTTTTTTTCGAAAACAGGTGAGAAAATTTTGAAATATTTTTGAAAAAAATTTTTTTTTGAAAAGAAAACAAAAAGAAAATTACCTAATCTGAGCAACAAGATGAACCGTCAGTTGTCCAAACTCGAACAATCCCCGGCAACGGCGCCAAAAACTTAGTGCGCAGAAATTGTGATTACACTTTGATTATGTAAAATTCATCGCTCTTTCTTTCCCTGGTAATGGCGCCAAAAACATGATGCCAATACCATGGTTCACAACTTCGCACAACTAACCAGCAAGTGCACTGGGTCGTCCAAGTAATACCTTACGTGAGTAAGGGTCGAATCCTACAGAGATTGTTGGTATGAAGCAAGCTATGGTCACCTTGTAAATCTCAGTCAGGCGGATATAAAATAGTAATGGGGTTTTCGAAAATAATTAATAAAATAAGGATAGAAATACTTATGTAAATCATTGGTGAGAATTTCAGATAAGCGAATAGAGATGCTTTCGTTCCTCTGAACCTCTGCTTTCCTGCTATCTTCATCCAATCAGTCTTACTCCTTTCTATGGCTGGCTTTATGTGATACATCACCATTGTCAATGGCTACTTTCGGTCTTCTCTCGGGAAAATGATCCAAATGCCCTGTCACGGCACGGCTAATCGTCTGGAGGCATCACCCTTGTCAATGGTTTCATCTTATCCTCTCAGTGAAAATGGTCAACGCACCCTGTCACGGCACGGCTATTCATCTGTCGGTTCTCGATTATGCTGGAATAGGATTTACTATCCTTTTGCGTCTGTCACTACGCCCGGCAATCGCGAGTTTGAAGCTCGTCACAGTCATTCAATCATTGAATCCTACTCGGAATACCACAGACAAGGTTTAGACCTTCCGGATTCTCTTGAATGCCACCATCATTCTAGCTTACACCACGAAGATTCCGATTAAGAGATCTAAGAGATACTCATTCAATCTAATGTAGAACGGAAGTGGTTGTCAGGCACGCGTTCATAGGGAATGATGATGATTGTCACGTTCATCACATTCAGGTTGAAGTGCGAATGAATATCTTAGAACCGAAATAAGATGAATTGAATAGAAAACAGTAGTACTTTGCATTAATCTTTGAGGAACAGCAGAGCTCCACACCTTAATCTATGGAGTGTAGAAACTCTACCGTTAAAAATACATAAGTGAAAGGTCCAGGCATGGCCGAATGGCCAGCCCCTTTGATCTAAGAACCAGGCATCCAAGGATGATCCTAAGATCCTAAGATGATCAAAAGATAATCCAAAGATTGTCAAAAAGACGTCTAATACAATAGTAAAAGGTCCTATTTATAATAAACTAGCTACTAGGGTTTACATGAGTAAGTAATTGATGCATAAATCCACTTTCGGGGCCCACTTGGTGTGTGCTTTGGCTGAGCTTGAGTGTTGCACGTGTAGAGGTCCTTCTTGGAGTTGAACGCCAGTTTTTGTGCCAGTTTGGGCATTCAACTCTGGTTTTGGCTCCTTTTCTGGCGCTGGACACCAGATTTGGGCAGAAAGCTGGCGTTGAACGCCAGTTTACGTCATCTATTCTTGGCTAAAGTATGGACTATTATACATTGCTGGAAAGCCCTGGATGTGTACTTTCCAACTCAATTGGAAGCGCACCATTTCGAATTTTGTAGCTCCAGAAAATCCACTTTGAGTGCAGGGAGGTCAGAATCCAACAGCATCAGCAGTCCTTCTTCAACCTCTGAATCTGATTTTTGCTCAAGTCCCTCAATTTCAGCCAGAAAATACCTGAAATCACAGAAAAACACACAAACTCATAGTAAAGTCCAGAAATGTGAATTTAACATAAAAACTAATGAAAACATCCCTAAAAGTAACTAGATCCTACTAAAAACATACTAAAAACCATGTCAAAAAGCGTATAAATTATCCGCTCATCACCTGCAGTACCGGAAGTTTCAATCACGACTTGCAATAATTGAAACACAACTCTACGTTGCCAAAACCTCAGAGTCTCTAGCCAAACATAATAGAATACTAATTTTCAACGGTTCCGAAACAAAAATGCTTACCATGACCAAAGAGGAATGACCACACCAAACGACAGTGGCTCAAGCAAAGGTTCTGGTGGCCACAGTACCATTCCTGGTAGCTAGAGGTGCAGCAGACATGGCAACAATGGCAGCAGAGCTCTAACGGCGGCGGAAACCCCTCCTCTTTCTTACCAGCTCCGTTCTCCCTTTCTCCCGCAACAGCAATGACAATGGTGACAGTAACGCCGTCCTTCGCTCATGCGCGCACGCTCTCTCTCTCTTTCTCTCTCTCTCTCTCTCTCACTCACTCACTCATTGGGCTCTTGCCTCACGTCCCTCTCGTTCACATTTCTATTTCCAATGCGGCTCAATGACGATCAGTGGCGACGACCAGATCTCCAGCGATGGCAACGGGATGTGGCAGTGCAAGCAATGCCTCCTTCTTCTCTGTCGCACGCTCCCTTCGCCCTCTGTCTTCCTTTATCTGTCCATCTTCCTCTCTCTTTCTCTGGGGTGCGACGGTGGAGGCAATGGTGTGGGACACAGCGGCACGGCGTGACGGTGAGCAGGGTGGTGGCAGCGCAGACAGCTCCCTCCCTCCTCCTCTCTTCCTCTGCCGTGTGTGTATATGTGTTTGAGTGTGTGTGTGTCCGTTGAGAGTGGGGGGGAAAAAAGGTTGGTAGCTAGGGTTTGGGTAAAGGAAAAAGTATGTGTTTGAGTGTAGTGAAAATGAGGGTTTTGGTAAAAATTAGGTATAAGGATAGTTTAGTAATTTTAGTAAAATTAGGGATACTAGAGTAATTAAAAACTAATTTTTAATCCAATAATAATTATTTATAAAATACTATTTAATTATCAACTTAACATTTATTTTCAAATAAATACTCTAATTTAATAGTTAGATATAATATAATTAGTTTTCTTTATTCATAAAAATTATAGTATTAAATTCCAAAATATCTCTTATTTAAATCAAATAATATAAAATTCTTATTATTTTACGACTACTGAACTTTATAATTTAAAATGGAAAAACTATCCAATATTTGGAAAATTAGATAAAAATTCTAATTTAATTCAAACTCAGTTTATCCAAACTTGATTTAATTACCTTTAATAAAGTAATTTCTGGAATTAAAGTCGTTAATGAATAAATAAATTGAAATTGAATCATAATAAGATTTTCCAAAAGTTATGGGTCTTACAAACATCACTCAAGTTAAAAAATGAAAAAAAATTCTATGACGGTTCCAAACCGCCACAATCAACAAAAGCCACCACAAAAACCATGAGCATTATAGCATAAGTTAGTGCCGCGAAATTAACAAACGTAATGGCAGTTCTTTAAACTCGCCATAAAATTAGTGCTATTTTTACTAACATTTTTTTAGTGCTAGACCGCTGCCTTAGCAGGACCAGTAGGACGACGATGACTATCAGGATCTTTAGTGATTACGGTTTTGTTTAGACTATTTGATTGTATTGTATTCTCTATTATTTGATTTTTCATTTCATTTATATGCTTGATATTAAATTTAACATATTTGGTTACTATTATTTAGAATTTGACTATTAATTGTGCAAAAGATAACTTAGAATAAAGAATTTAGGATTTGACCACTAATTGCGTAAAAAAATTTTAACAAAAAATGAAAAATTAAACTTATCGTCGGATTTATTGGGGGAAAAATCCGACGGTAAATTTGCAAGAACAAAATAGTTTGGCGCGAAAGTTACTATCACAAAAATTCACCGGTAACTGTCATCATGTATTCATACTTAAAAATCACATTCTGCAACAAGTTACCGGCAAACAGCAAAATCCGACGGTAAACAATTACTGGTGAGGTTTATACCGTCAGATTTAAACCGATGAAAAATTTGACGATAATCTTATTACCGGTGGATTATTTTGTTGTTTCCCGAGTAAATCCAACAGTATTCAACGTTTTTCTTGCAGTGTTGATTGACCTTCAGCATTATTGGCAATAGGCACAGACCGATTGATTCTCTGCTCATCAACTTTTTCGTGTTTAATGCACACTCAATACTTCTTATTTCTGATTTCTCTGAGATTTCTCTTCTCCTCCATTTTTTGTTCTTTTCAGATTACCTCTTCCACAAACCTATGGATCAAAGTCAAGGAACCTCTTTTATTCTCTCTTCGAAAAGCTGTGTTTCGAGGAGCTTGGTGTGCAAAATCGTGATCATTCCATCCTTGGTAACGGCGCTAAAAACTCAATATGCACGTTCATGTTCTTAATTCTGTTTCACAACTTCGTACAACTAACCAGCAAGTGCACTGGGTCGTCCAAGTAATAAACCTTACGTGAGTAAGGGTCGATCCCACGGAGATTGTCGGCTTGAAGCAAGCTATGGTCACCTTGTAAATCTCAGTCAGGCGGATTCAAATGGATATAGAGTTTTAATAATTAAAAGATAAATAAAATATGAACTAGGATAGAGATACTTATGTAATTTATTAGTGAGAATTTCAGATAAGCGTATAGAGATGCTTTCGTTCCTCTGAACCTCTGCTTTCCTGCTGTCTTCATCCAATCATTCCTACTCCTTTCCATGGCAAGCTTTATGTAGGGCATCACCGTTGTCAATGGCTACATCCCATCCTCTCTGTGAAAATGGTCCAATGCGCTGTCACTGCATGGCTAATCATCTGTCGGTTCTCGATCATACTGGAATAGGATTTACTATTCTTTTGCATCTGTCACTACGCCCAGCACTCGCGAGTTTGAAGCTCGTCACAGCCATCCCTTACCAGATCCTACTCGGAATACCACAGACAAGGTTTAGACTTTCCGGATCTAGAGAATGGCCATCCATGGGTTCTAACTTATACCACAAACATTCTAATATCTCGGACTCGGTCCTCTGTATTAGATATCCAAGAGATATTCATTCTAGCTTGTTTGCATGTAGAACGGAAGTGTTTGTCAGGCACACGTTCATAAGTGAGAATGATGATGAGCGTCACATAATCATCACATTCATCATGTTCTTGGGTGCGAATGGATATCTTAGAGAAGGAATAAGCTTGAATTGAATAGAAAAACAGTAGTACTTTGTATTAATTCATGAGGAACAGCAGAGCTCCACACCTTAATCTATGGAGTGTAAAAACTCTACCGTTGAAAATACATAAGTGATGAAGGTCCAGGCATGGCCGAATGGCCAGCCCTCCAAACGTGGTCAAAGGATCAAAAGATAATCCAAAGATGTAAATACAATAGTAAAAAGTCCTATTTATGCTAAACTAGTTACTAGGGTTTACAGAAATGAGTAAATGATGCAGAAATCCACTTCTGGGGTCCACTTGGTGTGTGCTTGGGCTGAGCATTAAGATTTACACGTGTAGAGGTCTTTCTTGGAGTTGAACGCCTGTTTGTAACCTGTTTCTGGCGTTTAACTCCACTTTGCAACCTGTTTCTGGCGTTTAACTCCAGAATGCAGCATGGAACTGGCGTTGAACGCCAGTTTGCGTCATCTACACTCGAGCAAAGTATGGACTATTATATATTTCTGGAAAGCCCTGGATGTCTACTTTCCAACGCAATTGAGAGCGTGCCATTTGGAGTTCTGTAGATCCAGAAAATTTACTTTGAGTGCAGGGAGGTCAGAATCCAACAGCATCTGCAGTCCTTCTTCAACCTCTGAATCTGATTTTTGCTCAAGTCCCTCAATTTCAGCCAGAAATTACCTGAAATCACAGAAAAACACACAAACTCATAGTAAAGTCCAGAAATGTGAATTTTAATTATAAACTAATAAAAATATACTAAAAACTAACTAAATCATACTGAAAACTATGTAAAAACAATGCCAAAAAGCGTATAAATTATCCGCTCATCACAACGCCAAACTTAAATTGTTGCTTGTCCCCAAGCAACTGAAAATCAAATAGGATAAAAAGAAGAGAATATACTATAGATTCCAAAATATCAATGAAACTTAGCTCCAATTAGATGAGCAGGACTTGTATCTTTTTGCCTCTTGAATAGTTTTGGCATCTCACTTTATCCATTGAGGTTCAGAATGATTGGCATCAATAGAAACTCAGAGTTTAGATAGTGTTATTGATTCTCCTAGTTCAGTATGTTGATTCTTGAACACAGCTACTTTATGAGTCTTGGTCGTGGCCCTAAGCACTTTGTTTTCCAGTATTACCACCGGATACATAAATGCCACAGACACATAACTGGGTGAACCTTTTCAGATTGTGACTCAGCTTTGCTAGAGTCCCCAATTAGAGGTGTCCAGGGTTCTTAAGCACACTCTTTTTTTGCTTTGGACCTTGACTTTAACCGCTCAGTCTCAAGTTTTCACTTGACACCTTCACGCCACAAGCACATGGTTAGGGACAGCTTGGTTTAGCCGCTTAGGCCAGGATTTTATTCCTTTAGGCCCTCCTATCCACTGATGCTCAAAGCCTTGGATCCTTTTTATTACCCTTGCCTTTTAGTTTTAAGGGCTACTGGCCTTTTGCTCTTGCCTTTTGGTTTTAAGAGCTTTTGGCTTTTTCTGCTTGCTTTTTCTCTTTTTTTTTCTATTTTTTTTATTTTTTTCTGCAAGCTTTTGTATTCACTGCTTTTTCTTGCTTCAAGAATAATTTTTATGATTTTTCAGATTATCAAATAACATGTCTCCTTTTTCCTTATTCATCAAGAGCCAACATATTTAACATTCATAAACATCAACTTCAAAAGACATATGCACTGTTCAAGCATTCATTCAGAAAACAAAAAGTATTGTCACCACATTAAAGTAATTAAACTAGTTTCAAGGATGAATTTGAAACCCTGTACTTCTTGTTCTTTTGTAATTAAAACATTTTTCATTCAAGAGAGGTGATGGATTCATATTCATAACTTTAAGGCATAGACACTTAGACACTAGTGATCATGTAATAAGACACAAATATAAATAAACATAAATCTTAAAAATCGAAAAAACAGGAAAATAAATAAACAAGGAGATTAAGGAATGAGTCCACCTTAGTGAGGGTGGCGTCTTCCTCTTCTTGAAGAACCAATGGTACTCTTGAGCTCCTCTATGTCTCTTCCTTGTCTTTGTTGTTCCTCCCTCAGAGCTCTTTGATCTTCTCTAATTTCAGGGAGGATGATGGAATGCTCTTGGTGCTCCATCCTTAGTTGTCCCATGTTGGAACTTAATTCTCCTAGGGACGTGTTGATTTGCTCCCAATAATTCTGTGGAGGAAAGTGCATCCCCTGAGGCATCTCAGAGATTTCATGGTGAGGAATCTCCTCATGCTCATGTTGAGGTCCATGCTCTCTTGTTTGCTCCATCCTTTTCTTAGTGATGGGCTTATCCTCTTCAATGAGGATGTCTCCCTCTATGTCAATTCTAGCCGAATTGCAGAGGTGGCAAATGAGGTGAGGAAAGGCTAACCTTGCCAAATTAGAGGACTTGTCAGCCACCTTGTAGAGTTCTTAAGGTATGATCTCATGAACTTCCACTTCCTCCCCAATCATGATACTATGGATCATGATGGCCCGGTCTATAGTAACTTCAGACTGGTTGCTAGTAGGAATGATTGAGCGTTGAATGAACTCCAACCATCCTCTAGCTACTGGTTTGAGGTCAAGCCTTCTTAGTTGAACCGGTTTGCCTTTTGAGTCAATTTTCCATTGAGCTCCTTCCTCACATATGTCTATGAGGACTTGGTCCAACCTTTGATCAAAGTTGACCCTTCTTGTGTAGGGGCGTGCGTTTTCTTCCATCATTAGCAAGTTGAATGCCAGCCTTACATTTTCCGGACTGAAATCTAAGTATTTCCCCTGAACCATGGTAAGCCAATGCTTTGGATTCGGGTTTACACTTTGATCGTGGTTCCTAGTGATCCATGCGTTTGCATAGAACTCTTGAACCATTTGGATCCCGACTTGTTGAATGGGGTTGGTGAGAGCTTCCCAACCTCTTTTTTGGATTTCAAGTCGGATCTCCGGATACTCATTCTTCTTGAGCTTGAAAGGAACCTCAGGGATCACTTTCTTCTTGGCCACAACTTCATAGAAGTGGTCTTGATGGACCTTTGAGATGAATTTCTCCATCTTCCATGACTCAGAGGTGGAAGCAATTGCCTTCCCTTTCCTCTTTCTAGAGGTTTCTCTGGCCTTAGGTGCCATAAATGGTTATGGAAAAACAAAAAGCTATGCTTTTACCACACTAAACTTAAAATGTTTGCTCGTCCCCGAGCAAAAGAAGAAAGAAAGAAGTAGAAGAAGAGGAAAAATGGAGGAGAGGGAGAGAGAGATGGTTTCGGCCAAGGGGAAGGAGAGAGGGTTTTGTTGTGTGAAAATGAAGAGGGAATGGGGGTTTATATAGGAGTGGGGAGGGGTGTAGGATTTGGCCATTTAGGGTTGGGTTTGGGAGGGAAATTATTTTGAATTTAAAGGTAGGTGGGGTTTTTGGGGAAGAGAGGATGGATGTGATTGGTGAAGAGGTGATGGGGAAGAGTGATTGAGTTGATTGGTGAGGGGTATTTGGGGAAGAGAGTTATGGAAAGGTGTGAAGAGGAGAGAAGAAGTAGGTGGGGATCCTATGGGGTCCACAGATCCTGAGGTATTTGAGGATTTTTCATCCCTGCACCTTTTAGACGTGTAAAACGCCCTATATATGCAATCCTGGCGTTTAACGCCAGACTGCAGCATGTTTCTGGCGTTAAACGCCACTTCCTTGCTTGTTTTGGGCGTTCAACGCCAGTCTATAGCATGTTTCTGGCATTAAACGCCAGTCTGATGCTTGTTTCTGGCGTTTAACGCCAGCTTTCCTCTGGGTGCAATCCTGGCATTTAAACGCCAGACTGCTGCTTATTTCTGGCGTTTAACACTAGTTTCATGCTCTGTTCTGGCGTTAAATGCCAGCCAGATGCTCCTTACTGGCGTTTAAACGCCAGTAAGCCCTTCCTCCAGGGTGTGCTATTTTCAATGCTATTTTTCATTCTGTTTTCGATTTTTCAGTAGTTTTTGTGACTCCACATGATCATCAACCTAATAAAACATGAAATAACAAAGAGAAAATAAAATAAAAATGATTAAATAACATTGGATTGCCTCCCAACAAGCGCTTCTTTAATGTCAATAGCTTGACAGTGAGCTCTCGTGGAGCCTCACAAATAATCAGAGCAAGGTTGGGACCTCCCAACACCAAACTTAGAGTTTGACTGTGGGGGCTTTGGTTGACTTTGCAGTGAGAGAAGCTTTTCATGCTTCCTCTCCATGGTTACAGAAGGAGATCCTTGAGTTTTAAACACAAGGTAGTCCTCATTCAGTTGAAGGACCAACTCTCCTCTGTCCACATCAATCACAGCTCTTGCTGTGGCTAGGAAAGGTCTTTCAAGGATGATGGATTCATCCTCATCCGTCCCAGTGTCTAGGATTATGAAATCAGCAGGGATGTAAAGGCCTTCAATCTTTACTAACATGTCCTCTACTAGCCCATAAGCCTGTTTTCTTGAGTTGTCTGCCATCTCTAATGAGATTCTGGCAGCTTGCACCTCAAAGATTCCCAGTTTACAAAGAGTGGCATGAGGTTTATCCCTGATCTAAGATCACATAGAGCCTTTTCAAAGGTCATGGTGCCTATGGTACAAGGTATTAAGAACTTTCCAGGATCCTGTTTCTTCTGAGGCAATCTCAGTTGATCCAGATCACTCAGTTCATTGGTGAGCAAGGGAGGTTCATCTTCCCAAGTCTCATTACCAAATAATTGGCATTCAGCTTCATGATTGCACCAAGGTACTTGGCAACTTGCTCTTCAGTAACATCCTCATTCTCTTCAGAAGAAGAATATTCATCAGAGCTCATGAATGGCATAAGAAGGTTTAATGGAATCTCAATAGTCTCCAGATGAGCCTCAGAGTCCTTTGGTTCCTCAGAGGGAAACTCCTTATTGATCTCTGGACGTCCCAGGAGGTCTTCCTCACTGGGGTTCACGTCCTCTCCCTCCCTTGTAGGTTCGGCCATGATGATCAATTCAATGGCCTTGCACTCTCCTTTTGGGTTTTCTTCTGTATTGCTTGGGAGAGTACTAGGAGGGGTTTCAGTGATCCCTTTACTCAGCTGGTCCACTTATGCTTCCAAATTTCTAATGGAGGACTTTGTTTTATTCATGAAACTTAGAGTGGCCTTAGATAGATCAGAGACTATGTTTGCCAAGCTAGATAGGGTCTGCTTAGAACTCTCTGTCTTTTGCTGAGTGGATGGTGGAAAAGGCTTGCTATTGCTAAACCTGTTTCTTCCACCATTATTAAAGCCTTGTTGAGGCTTTTGTTGATCCTTCCATGAGAGATTTGGGTTATTTCTCCATGAAGGATTATAGGTGTTTCCATAGGGTTCACCCATGTAATTTACCTCTGCTATTGCAGGGTTCTCAGGATCATAAGCTTCTTCCTCAGAAGATGCCTCTTGAGTACTGTTGGATGCAGCTTGCATTCCATTCAGACTCTGAGAAATCATATTGATTTGCTGAGTCAATATTTTGTTCTGAGCCAATATGACATTCAGAGTATCAATTTCAAGAATTCCCTTCTTCTGAGGCGTCCCATTACTTACAGGATTCCTCTCAGAAGTGTACATGAACTGGGTATTATCAACCATGTCAATGAGTTCTTAAGCTTCTGCAGGCGTTTTTTTAGGTGAATGGATCCACCTGCAGAATGGTCCAATAACATCTTTGATAGTTCAGATAGACCATCATAGAATATATCCAGAATGGTCCATTCTGAAAGCATGTCAGAAGGACACTTTTTGGTCAGTTGCTTATATCTCTCCCAAGCTTCATAAAGGGATTCACCTTCTTTCTGTCTGAAGGTTTGAACATCCACTCTAAGCTTACTAAGCTTTTGAGGAGGAAAGAACTTGGCTAAGAAAGCCGTGACCAGCTTGTCCCAAAAGTTCAGGCTATATTTAGGTTGAGAGTCCAACCATACTCTAGCTCTGTCTCTTACAGCAAATGGGAAAAGTATAAGCCTGTAGACCTCGGGATCAACCCCATTGGTCTTAACAGTATCACAGATCTACAAGAATTCAGTTAAGAACTGAAAATGATCTTCAGATGGAAGTCCATGAAACTTGCAGTTCTGTTGCATCAGAGAAACTAATTGAGGTTTAAGCTCGAAATTGTTTGCTCCAATGGCAGGGATTGAGATGCTTCTTCCATGTAAATTGGAATTAGGTGCAGTGAAGTCACCAAGCATCCTCCTTGCATTGTTATTATTTTCGGCCATATCTTCTTCTTTTTCGAAATTTTCTGTAAGATTTTCTCCAGAGAGTTATGCTTTAGCTTCCCTTAGCTTCCTCTTCAGAGTCCTTTTAGGTTCAGGATCAGCTTCAACAAGAATGTTCTTATCCTTGTTCCTGCTCATATGAAAAAGAAGAAGAAAGCAGAAAAGAAAATATGGAATCCTCTATGTCACAGTATAGAGATTCCTTTATGTGAGTAGAAGAAAGTAAGAATAGAAGAAGGAAAAGATGAGAATCCAAACACAAGGGTGAGGATAGAAGTGTTAATGGATGAATAAATAAATAGAGGGAGATTAGAGATGAGAGAAGAATTCGAAAATTTAATAAAATAAAATAAGAATATTTTAAAATTAAATTGAAAATTTGAAAATTAAAATTGAAATTGAATTAAATTAAAAATTAAAACAATTAGTTAATAAAAAGAAATTTTGAAAAAGAGGGAAGGGGTTTTCGAAAATTAAAGGTAGAGAGTTAGTTGGGCAGTTTTGAAAAAGATATGATTGAAACAAAAAGATAAGATTGATTGAAAAAGATTTGAAAATGAAATTTAAAAAGGTTTGATTTTGAAAATTAAAATTGATTACTTGACTAACAAGAAACTAAAAAGATATGATTCTAGAGTTTAAAGATTGAACCTTTCTTACTAGGCAAGTAACAAACTTAAAATTTTTGAATCAATCACATTAATTGTTAGCATTAATTTTGAAAATTTGAAATAGAATTAAGAAAAAGATTTTTGAAAATCATTTTGGAATTTTCGAAAATTACGAAAGGAAAAATGAGAAAGATTTGTTTTTGAAAAAGATTTGAAAAAGATAGAATTTTTAAATTGAAAATTTGATTTGACTCATAAGAAACAACTTGATTTTAAAATTTTTTGAAAAAGTCAACTCAAATTTTCGAATTTGATGAGAAGAAAAAGGGAAAAATATTTTTTTGATTTTTTGAATTTTTTTATGAGGAAAGAGAAAAACACAAAATTGACACAAAACATAGAAGTTATGAATCAAAACAACTAATGCATGCAAGAACACTATGAATGTTAAGATGAATACCAAGAACACTTTGAATGTCAAGGTGAACACCAAGAACTTATTTGTGAAAAATTTTCAAGACAAGAAAACATGCAAGACACTAAACTTAAAAATTTTTATTCTTTAGACATTAATAATTCAAGAATGCATATGAAAAACAAGGAAAGACACAAAACAAGAAAATATGAAGATCAAACAAGAAGACTGGCCAAGAACGACTTGAAGATCATGAAGAATGCAATGCATGAAATTTTCGAAAATAATTTTTAGAAAATTTAAAAAGATGCAATTGACACCAAACTTAAAACTTGACTCTAGACTCAAACAAGAAACATCAAAATATTTTTTTGGTTTTATGATTTTGTAAATTTTTTTTTGTATTTTTCGAAAATTAATTGGGAAAAACAAAAAAAGAAAAATTTTTTTTTTGAAAATAAGAAATAAAAAGCTCAAAATTAAAATAAAATTACCTAATCTGAGCAACAAGATGAACCGTCAGTTGTCCAAACTCGAACAATCGCCGGCAACGGCGCCAAAAACTTGGTGTGCGAAATTGTGATCATTCCATCCTTGGTAACGGCGCTAAAAACTCAATACGCACATTCATGTTCTTAATTCTGTTTCACAACTTTGTACAACAAACCAGCAAGTGCACTAGGTCGTCCAAGTAAGAAACCTTACGTGAGTAAGGGTCGATCCCACGGAGATTGTCGGCTTGAAGCAAGCTATGGTCACCTTGTAAATCTCAGTCAGGCGGATTCAAATGGATATAGAGTTTTAATAAATAAAAGATAAATAAAATATGAACTAGGATAGAGATACTTATGTAATTCATTAGTGAGAATTTCAGATAAGCGTATAGAGATGCTTTCGTTCCTCTGAACCTCTGCTTTCCTGCTGTCTTCATCCAATCATTCCTACTCCTTTCCATGGCAAGCTTTATGTAGGGCATCACCGTTGTCAATGGCTACATCCCATCCTCTCTGTGAAAATGGTCCAATGCGCTGTCACTGCATGGCTAATCATCTGTCGGTTCTCGATCATACTGGAATAGGATTTACTATCTTTTTGCGTTTGTCACTACGCCCAGCACTCGCAAGTTTGAAGCTCGTCACAGCCATCCCTTCCCAGATCCTACTCGGAATACCACAGACAAGGTTTAGACTTTCCGGATCTCAAGAATGGCCATCCATGGGTTCTAACTTATACCACGAAGATTCTAATATCTCGGACTCGGTCCTCTGTATTAGATATCCAAGAGATATTCATTCTAGCTTGTTTGCATGTAGAATGGAAGTGTTTGCCAGGCACGCGTTCATAAGTAAGAATGATGATGAGCGTCACATAATCATCACATTCATCATGTTCTTGGGTGCGAATGGATATCTTAGAGAAGGAATAAGCTTGAATTGAATAGAAAAATAGTAGTACTTTGTATTAATTCATGAGGAACAGCAGAGCTCCACACTTTAATCTATGGAGTGTAGAAACTCTACCGTTGAAAATACATAAGTGATGAAGGTCCAGGCATGGCCGAATGGCCAGCCCCCCAAACATGGTCAAACGATCAAAAGATAATCCAAAGATGTAAATACAATAGTAAAAAGTCCTATTTATGCTAAACTAGTTACTAGGGTTTACAGAAATGAGTCAATGATGCAGAAATCCAGTTCCGGGGCCCACTTGGTGTGTGCTTGGGCTGAGCATTGAGCTTTACACGTGTAGAGGTCTTTCTTGGAGTTGAACGCCAGTTTGTAACCTGTTTCTGGCGTTTAACTCCACTTTGCAACCTGTTTCTGGCGTTTAACTCCAGAATACAACATGGAACTGGCGTTGAACGCCAGTTTGCGTCATCTAAACTTGGGCAAAGTATGGACTATTATATATTTCTGGAAAGCCCTGGATGTCTACGTTTCAACGCAATTGAGAGCGTACCATTTGGAGTTCTGTAGCTCCAGAAAATCCACTTTGAGTGCAGGGAGGTCAGAATCCAACAGCATCTGCAGTCCTTCTTCAACCTCTGAATCTGATTTTTGCTCAAGTCCCTCAATTTCAGCCAGAAATTACCTGAAATCATAGAAAAATACAAAAACTCATAGTAAAGTCCAGAAATTTGAATTTTAATTAAAAACTAATAAAAATATACTAAAAACTAACTAAATCATACTGAAAACTATGTAAAAACAATGCCAAAAAGCGTATAAATTATCCGCTCATCAGAGCTCCAACCTGAAGGAGAAAAGGAACATATGTTTCTTTGGGGAGATAGTAATTGTGCGCCCTTCATTGGTCGTTTCATTTTGGGGGATTGGTGATGATGACGGTTCAAAGAATAGGTGGCCAAAGGAAAAATAAAGGAGGTTCACTGTTTTTGTGGTGACACTCTAATTCTTCGAACTTTTGGAACAACAAGGAATCGTAATAGAAGATTTATTTCTTGCCCTAATATAAGATGCAATTTTTTGAGTGGATTGATGAAGGTAGTGCAACAAGAGGCATATCTGCTGCTGTTGCTGTTGTTGGAGTTGTTGAAACACAAGATTATGGTAAGTTTGAGGCTGAAATTAGGAAATTAGATGCACAAGAAAGGAAGATGGAGAGACTAAGCATGGAGATAGAGGGATTAATTGTTGAAGCTGGACAAATGGATGCTTGTGTGGGTAGATTATGTGATGAGTTTAATATTGTCTAAGAACAAGTTGGGAGATTAGAAGACAATATGAAAAATCAATGCAAAATGCAATATATGCTATTTATATTCATAGTCTTAGTAATTACAATGTGGTTTATAAGGGCTTAAAGTTAACTGTGTTGTGAAATTCTAATGTAAGAGATTCTACATACCTAAAAGTTCATTAAATAAGTGTTTCTTTATACTATATGTCCACTATATATCACAAAATAACTGGTCATATAGTATGCCACATACCTAATCCAAAATAAAGGTCCAAGAAGTACAATAATTAAAAGTTGTCCAAGCTTATAACAAAATATCAAAATAGTGGTCCTACCCACATAATAAACATTGGCCACAGAGACACAGCACTAACAATAAACCCTACACAATTCATCACGACATATACTATTTAATAGCAAACCCAACAGCCCTAACTCTAAATGTAATCATGCTTCAGTCTTCAGTTAGGTCTATTTGTAGACTTGGTTGCCCTGTTGGCTTT
This sequence comes from Arachis ipaensis, assembly GCF_059453495.1. Lineage (NCBI taxonomy): Eukaryota > Viridiplantae > Streptophyta > Magnoliopsida > Fabales > Fabaceae > Arachis > Arachis ipaensis. The sequence goes on from NC_142436.1 coordinate 76,714,576, forward strand.
CTTACTCCTGACTTGAGATGCCCACTCTTCCTCACACCAAACACCTCTGTCTTTAGTAAAGCTTGAGAAGATGCTCTAGGTGGTTGCTGAGAATCTGCAGCTATAATAGCTACGAGAGGCTAAGAGGTTGGAGATTGAGAATCTAAAGTAGCAACTATGGGAGGTGGTTGAGTAGAGACAGTAGCAGGTGTAGTGGGTTTAGGTTGTGAAGATGTAATAGCATTCCTTCCTCTACCCTTTCCGTTGCCCCTTCCTCTGCCCCTGCCTATTCCTACTTGTCTTTTTCTTTCATATTTACTGTTATTTACACCAGATCTAGTGTCAACAGCAGCTGAGTTTAGGCCATCCGCATCATCTTCGTTGGCTGCATTAGCAGCAGCATCAGACTCTGAAACCAAGTATAATAGCATGTATTCTCAGAAAATGAATCATATTCACTAGCTTAAATGCTATCTATGACAACCTATTCCAATCAACACATCAAACACAAAATATTTCAACCAAAAAATAGTAAAATAGTAGCATAGATATCCCCAAAACATATCACTAGCTTAAATACCATCTATTACAACCTATTCCAATCAACACATCAAACACAAAATATTTCAACTAAAAAATAGTAAAACGGTAAAACAGTAGTGTATATGTCCCAAAATATATCACATTAACTAAGTTATATGACACTATGACAACATATTCCATTAAACGCTTCAAGCACAAAATATTTCAACCAAAAAATAGTAAAACAGCTGCATATATTCTAAATTGTTTGATACCTGAAACTATTGGGTTGGGGTAATGCCTTCTATTATGTCCATATTGTCCGTAGTTGCTGCATGTCACAGATGTACCGTCCTCCTAAGTTTTGTCTAAAAACGGTTCTCATTAGGTTCTCTGATCCTCACCGTCCTTGGACTTCCTAGCTTCACTCTAAAGATGGAGGTATAATGGTATCACACTCCACTTTCAGCCACATATTTTGTCTGTTGATTGGAGAAACTAACTTACCATAAGGTGCAAGATCTGCTGCTGGGATATAGAAATTGCTGCAGTAATCTTCTGGATTGTCCCCTTTATTGAATATGGCACAACAAGCATGCGGGCAGGGCATTCTACATAGTCCCTAAAATCTGCAGCTACATGTTCCAGCCAATAAGTCAATGACGAACCTCTCTACAATCATCTTCAACCCATCTTACTAGCCATTCCATAGCTCGTATTGCAATGACATCAAGCCTCTTTTTCGGTTTTGGCAAGATTGTACCGTCATATTTTTTGGCCTTCTTCTTCTTTTCAGCAAACTGAGACATCCAATAGTACTGAATCCATTCAAACATTGTAAGAATAGGCTTGTCTCTTGCCTCCAAAATCCTCCCATTGAAAGCTTCAGAAATATTATTCATCAACATTTCGTTATTAGCAAGGAAAATGAAGTGGCACTTGCACCAGAGCTTTGGATCCAATGCTGCCAACTTTTCATAGCATTGCTAGTTGATGTGCATCAGCTGAGTCATCCTCCTCTCCCATTTCTTCACATATGTAGCTTTAGCTATTGACAGAATTAGGTCTCTCAAAATAGTCCCACCACCATATGCTTTCTTGCAATTGGCATACAAATGCCTCAAGCATAGTCTATGATCTAAAGCTGGCATCATCTCTTGAAAAAATTGAATCAAACCCTGGAATACATAATATAGACCAAAAAAATATAATGAAGTCTTAAAAGATAAACAAAATATATATATAAATTTATTATGAGGTCGTAACTTAATTAATACCTAAGTGTTTTACCAAGAAATTAAGCTATTTAAAATAAATACATAATGACAATCTAATATGAATACCCAAGATGTTAAAGATGTAATGCAACATTACCTAAGTAATAAAGACATAATGACAACCTAAAAGTACTAACCTTCTGTTGGTTAGACATAAATACCCACTTCCTTCTACTGACATGTTCAATATCATCCAATAGTAAGTTAATAAACCCCAGTTGTCTCTGGTCTCAGCCTCTACAACAGCAACAACAATTGGAAAATAATTATCATTCGGATCTCTTCCAATAGCCACCAAAAGTTGTTGACCATGATCATCCTTCAGGTGGCAATCATCTACCCCTATGATAGGCCTGCATCCAGCGAAGAACCCTTGCTTAACAGAATCAAGAGACAAGTACATCCTTATAAACCTTGGCTCGTGAGTAATTGAAGGCCTGTCAACCACAATCTGAGTAGTAGACTGATGAGTCCATATTTGATGGTATATTTTGACTCAATTTGGATGGATTCTAGCACATGAACTCACACTTAAGCACCAAAATAGCATACTTTTGTGTTTTGTCCCCAATTTGATCCTAAATATGAAAATATGCAATTTTGTGCTTAAAATGAGAAATTTAATTCCACTTTTATTCTATTTGATGCCATGACATGTTTGTTGAGTGATTTCAGGTCAAATAGGCAAGAATGGATAAGCAAAAGTGGAAGAAAGCATGTACAAGGGAGAACACATGAAGAAAACAAGGAAAAGCACACATAGGCAAGTGTGTGTGCGCACAAGCTTGCGTGCATACGCACAAGAGGAAATTTTCATGTGTACGTGTGCACAAGTACCTATGCGTACGCACAGGAGAAAATTCAGCCAAGTGTGCGGACGCACGCATCTGTGCGTCCGCACATGTCCCTGCACGTGATTTTGTTAATGAAACGCGTGTTGTGCATTTTCTTAGGGCTTTTGGCCCATTTTGGAAGGCTTGGATGCTGATTTTGGAGTGCTATATAAGGGGATTTAACACATATAAAAAAATAAGCTTTCATTAGGTAGAATTAGAAAGAAAACATATAGTAGGAGTAGGAGTAGTGTAGTTTTAGGTTTTGCTCTCTTAGGTTTTAATTAGGGTTTGTAGAATTTTATATTTCAAGTTTGATTTTGGATTTGGCAATTTACATTGTAAGTATCCCTTTAATTGTCTCTTTTATTACATCGCTTGTTCTACACTTTCTTACACGTTCATGCCTCTTGTCAACATTTACATAGTTTTGCAATTTTGAGTTTTGGTTTATAAATTTGATGTTTGATGCTTATTTTATGTTTGTTGAGTTTCTTTTGTTGCTTGTTACCATTTAAGCTTCATAGCTTTCATGATTTTCCCAATTTTGCCATATTTTATGTTTATGCCATCTATGTGTTTGATGAAATGCCAATTTTGATTATGGGGTAGATTTCCACCCCTTGGCTTGGGGAAATGAGTTTATGGATTACTAGAGCCATAATGTCCAACATTTAGTGGTAATTCTTGGGGAGTTAGTTGATTCTTGTTTCCATTAAAGCTAGCCTTTTATCAACTAGTTTGGTAAGTTAGTTAGGACTTATAGATTAAGGTCAATTATGCTTGCTTGACTTACTCCTCGATGTTAGGGGTTAACTAAGCAAGATTAACTCATGAAAATTACTATAGTTGTGGCTATGGCAAGGAAGGACTTCCATAATTCATCCCAAGTCAAGGTTATATTTATGTTTTGAACCACTTTTCAATTACTTTATAGTTTTACTTGTTTATATTACATGCATAGTTCTTTTGTTCTTTCATTACTTCATTAATTACAATTTTGTCTTGCAAATAGGTATTCAACCAGTGCTATATTTTTTCGTAATTAGCTCATAAACCATTATATCAAACTAATTATCATTTGCTTAAACCTATTTCATCAACTTTGAAAAACAAAAAAAATTTAACTCATTACTTATATTGGCAGATCGACTTTAGGCAGTAAGGCGACGCGTGGCGCAGCGCGGCGAGGGAACACGACGTAAGCCACAAACGAACAGCGTCGAGTAGAACAGAGCAAACGCACTAATAGCGTAGAACAAGAACAACAGACGATGATGATGACGGATACTCATGCTACCAAGGACAACGATGACGATGCAAATAGATGAAGACACTAACGAACAGAGGAGAAACACCACTAACTTCAGAGAACAAGCACTGGCTAGGGTTTTGGGACAAAATGCCTAAGGTTATTTTGGTATTTTCAAAAATGGAAGTGGGTTCAATTAGCTATTCTAACCCAATTATGAGAATATTAGATTTTTGAACAGAATATTCTGTTATTTCAAACGGTTTTGTCACAACAAGGACTAAATTGAAAAAAAAAATTAACGTCTAAGGACGTAATTGAAAAGAAAAAAAGTATAGAGACCTAATTGAAAATTCGGTGAAACTATAGGGATCTGTAGAGTAATTAAACCAACAAAGTAATCCACCGCGATTTTATCGTCCTCGTTCGCATTTTTCACTCTCTTCCTCACTGGTTTTTACCATGGCATCACTAGGAGGATGACAAAAATGACAGGCGAAAAGACAATGGTACCACTAGTGAGAAAAGGAGGCCCAACTGTGAATGAAGGAGGACGATGATGGATGTTCAGTGAATGCCACAGAAGGAGGGAGGCAATTGCAGTACCAATGGTTGGAGATGGTGCATGAAGAGGCAAGAGAAGGCAGCGACAAGCTCAAGCGGCAAGTGCAGGTAGGCCAAAATACATGTATTGTATTGATGATCTATTACACATGGATGCCTTATTACGCCAGCAAGTATTTTCAAAACATTATTGATTATATTTTTTTTCCTTTTTTTATGACTAGATCAATTTGATTCCAATGTGTAGTAACATTGATAGATGATTGTGGTGACACTTATTTTTTGGTGGCTAAGGTGGCCAAGCTGATGGGACCAATCTGAATGTGGCACGTGTTATGTTTGAACAAAGAAGATAAAATGTTTGACTGATTTAAACATGGTAATTTCAATAATGAAGCACGGTAAAATTATTGGATCAGTAAACAAAAATGATTAACAATTCAAATTTAAAGAGTTGAGTAAATTAATGGAAAAAAATTTGTAAAACTAAAAAAATATAACATGAAAGGATTGGAATTTTTTTTCTAAAATATCGAAGAATCCCCAAACCCTTGATGAAAAGGGTGGTTCTGTAAAGAGTTGATCATGAACTTGGGTTTCAGTTGCTGTTCTCCATCAGGTATCGGAAGGTTGAGCCAGACAAGTTCCATCTACTTGTTTTTCATTGGGCTCCATTCAGGAGAAGAGCACGGGTGGTGGTCGTCCGCTTTAAAAGTGTTCATCACTGAGAGGAGAAGTGGGGGTCATTAGCCTGAAAAGAGTGATTCGTGGGTAAAATGCATTCTTAACTTTTATTTGTTTTAATAGTCTTTCTGACACATTCTTCTTATTTGAGCTCTGGAACTCCTTTTTTAGTATAATTAGAAGCAAAATTATATTCATGAAACTGTGTGTGTTTCGTGTTGCAGAGTGAGATGTTTTGCGGCTAGCTTGGAAGACATTAATGTTTCTGCTATTGTGTGCCTTGGCTATTCATTGACGGTTTTATATTTTTCTAATGAATTAATTTACATACAGTAATATAAAAGAAGAAAAATAGGAAGTGAATCAAGACGAATTCACTCCTAAGGTAGTATTAGTAGACTAAGAAAATGTAGAAAATAGTCAAAATACAATAGATCTGAGCTTCCTAGCTTCAATTTGTGGAGCAGAAATTTAAGAAAAATAAAATAACATGAAGTGCTGGGTATCACATTTTTGTTCTGGGGAATCAACTAATAAAATAAATTCAATTTTGTTTTGTTTGGGCTAGTACAATATCTTTGCTCCTTAAACCCTGTAGCCTTCACATTTTTTGTTTTTGGCCAACCAAATTAAGGTTCAAACAACAAAAATGACTTTCCAAACATGAAATAACAATAATTGTCCTGGCAGTAACTCAGCGTAAGTCACCACACATTTACCACCACATAAACACTGATTATAGGTGGGTTGTCCAATCCACTGACCAAAAAAAAAAACATTGATTATAGGTTAGACTACAATAGTCTCTTCCAAACTCCTTAGCCACGTGTCACACATATTATGGCTAGTCAAACCATAATCACCCTTAGCCATGGAATTCCAAGCCACTAGAAAATCCACCAAAATATCTTATTAGGATGTTTTTATGTATTGTGCTAAGTATGTGTGTAGATTAGATATATTAAATTGGTGATTTTTTGCTCTCTTTATGTTCAGATTATTTTGATTCCCATATATAGTTTATGTACACATATTCGGATTCTCACTTTGCTCTCATGCGTAATGTTTGCATATGCTACGTTCAAAAGTACCTTTTTTGCATCCTTAATCTTAATGTTGAGGGCAAATTTTGTTGTGCCAAATATAAAATGCATGATAAATATTAGGAGGGTGTGCTAACTATTGCCTTCTGCATTGAGAGCATCTCGAATAATATTACACTTATCAGATATAACAAGAATTCTTTGTTATCTACTAACACAAATGAATAAGAAAAAACTTTTACGACTCAGCATTTTCACCTTCAATCACCACAAAAGTTATATGCAAAAAATTAGAGTTTCAATCTTAGGTAAAAGCCATCATCAACATCTCTCTATACTTTCTATACAGGTAGGTGTCATCAATACTAAAGAAAGCTATTTGAAGTGTAGGTCTCGAATAAGAACTTCCTTCTATTCCCCGAGCTGCTACATTTGGTGTGATGAGTGGATATTTTATACCCTTTTTGGTACTATTTTCTTAGTGTTTTTTGTTATATTTTGTTAAGTTTTATTATGTTTTAGTAGATTTTGGTGCAAAAATCACATTTTGGATGCTACTTTGAGTTTTTCTGTTTTTCTTATGATTTTAGGTGATTTTTAGGTGAAAATGGCAAGTTTTGGCAAAGTCTTATTCAGAGGCAAAGAAAGGATAGCAGATGCTGTCAAATCCTGACCTCCGTGCATTCAAACGATCATTTCTAGAGCTACAAAGGTCCAATTATAGAGCTCTTAACAGCTTTGGAAAGCTAACTTTCAGAGCTTTCCATCAATATATAACAGTCTATACTTTTTTTTGGAGAAAACTGCCCAAAACTTTACTACCTTTCTGGCATTCAATGCCCAAATAGGCCCAACCTCCCAAGTTGAACGCCCAAACTGATGTTCAACGCCAGCCAGAGAGCAGGAACCAAAGATGAATGCCCAGAACTCAAGTTAGATGCCAGGCATCAGTCCAAACACTCACCAAATAGACCCCAAAGTGGATTTTAGCACTTTTTAGCTTATTTTATTTTCCTTTTGTAATTTTTAATTAAAAAATAATATCTCTTAGGTTTAGTCTTAGAATTTTTAAATAAAGGGACTTCTTTCCTCCTAAGGAAGATGCTTCCCAGAAGGGGAGAAGCACAGACACACTACATTACACCTTCTTATATGTTTTCTTTTGTAAAGCTGGTAGCACGAAATCCTGCACCTTCGTACTGTTGTACCAGCAAGTGCACTGGGTCATCCAAGTAATACTAGAGCGAGTCAGGGTCGATCCCACAGAGATTGTGGTTTGAAGCAAGCTACGGTTATCTTGCAAGTCTTAGTCAGGCAGATCAAGAGGTTGTTGGTTGTGAAAGGAATACCGAATTGTAATAAAGTCAAGGAATAGAGTTGAGAGTCGGAGTTGCTTTGCCTTTCTGAATTAACTATGGTACTACTATCTTCTTTGCTTGTGAATGATCTTTTTCTATGGCACTGTATGTGATCAAAGCCATTGCCCATTGTCATTGATCTCTTCTGCTCCAGATCAAATGCTATTGCCCGTGGTCATTCAATCTGACAAGGGTGAAGCTCTAGGAGTCCATTCTCTTGGCAATCCTACTCAAAACGCCACAGACAATGTCGAATCCTCTGGATCAGAGAATGCTGCTTCTATGGATTCTAGCCTATACCACAGAGACCCTAATGTCTCCGGAAATCAGCTGAACTAGTGTCTCGAGAAGTATGCAACAATGTCATGGATCAGCCATCTGAGAGAGTATAAACATAGCTGTTGGTTCGTGCTTTTTCGGCCAGGTATTCACACGAAGTCAAGTAGACGCGGGTGTTTGTCAGGCACGTTCGTCTTAATGTGCTGAACTGAGCTAACTTTTCAGATCATCCTATTCACCACGATGAAGATTGGATATACATCTTAGAGATAGATCAAACACGGATCGAGGAAGAAACAATTGTACTTTTATTAATTCATAGGACTCAGCAGGGCTCCTCCCCTCAACCTAGGAGGTTTAAAAACTCATACTGAAGTAAAACACAATTTAAACGTGTATGATGGTCAAAGGAATTGAAGAAGGTGATTAAAAGTGTGAATTACATAAATAAAATTCCTTAAATACTAAACAAATGACTAGAAAGGCTAAAATAGTCTATTTAGTGCTAAAATCTACTTATGGGCCCACTTGGTGAGTGTTTGGGCTGAGCTTTGATGAGATCCACGTGCTATGAGGTCTCTTGGGCGTGGAATGCCAGCTAGGGGGTCCTCTTTGGGCGTTTGTATATTGGTTTCTGCTATTTGGGTGGTGGACGCCTGGAAGGGGCAGGAAGCTGGCGTTGGACGCCGGTTTTGGGCCTCCTAATCCGAAGCGAAGTATGAACTATTATCTATTGATGGAAAGCTCTGGAAGTCAGATTTCCATAGCCGTTGAAAGCGCTCCATTTGGACTTTTGTAGCTTCAGAAAAGCTCTTCCGAATGCAGGCAGGTCATATCCGGACAGCATCTGGATTGCTGTCTCTGTCTCTGAATCAGACTTCTGCTCCAGCTCTTCAATTTCAGCCAAAAAATACTTGAAATTGTCCAAAAACACAAAAACTCATAGGAGAATCAAAAAATGTGAATTTAACACTAAATTAAAAAATTAATAAAAACTAAAAAAAAACTACTAAAAACTATATGAAAGTGATGCCAAAAAGCGTATAAAATATCCGCTCATCACAACACCAAACTTAAACCGTTGCTTGTCCCCAAGCAACTAAAAACACAGTAGGATAAAAAGAAAATTACGATAGAATAAATTTCTAAGTTTCAAATGAAGCTTACTTACAATCAGATGACCGGGACTTAGTAGCTTTTTGCTTCTGAATAGTTTTGGCTTCTCACTATCCATTGAAACTCAAAGATGTTGGCATCCTTAGGAACTTAGAATCCAGATGATATTATTGACTCTCCTAGTTAAGCTTATTTTGATTCTTGAACACAGCTTTCTGAGTCTTGGCAGTGACCCTAAGCACCTTGTTTTCCAATATTACCATCGGATACAATAATGCCACAGACACTTTAACTGGTTGAACCTTTTCAGATTGTGACTCAGCTTTGCTAGAGTCCCCAGATAGAGGTGTCCAGAGTTCTTAAGCACACTTTTTTTTTTGGACCACGACTTTAACCGCTCAGTCTCAAGCTTTTCACTTGACACCTTCACGCGACAAGCACATGGTTAGGGACAGCTTGATAAGCTGCTTAGGCCAGGATTTTTTTACTTTGGGCCCTCCTATCCATTAATGCTCAAAGCCTTGGGTCCTTTTACCCTTGCCTTTTGGTTTAAAGGGTTACTGGCTTTTTCAATCTGCCCTCCTTTTTCTGTATTTTTGGGCAATAATGGATTTTTCTGCTTTTTATTTTTTTCTTTTTCGTCATTTTTCTTTCTTTTTAGCATGCATATATTATTTTTTTTCTTTTGCAACATGCTTTTTATTTTGCTTTTTGCTGCTTTTTCTTGCTTTAAGAATCAATTTTTAGATTTTTCAGATTATCAATAATATTTTTCCTTTTTCCTTATTCTTTCAAGAGCCAACATTCTAAAATTTCAACTTTAAATATGCATTATTTAATCATACATTTAGAAAACAAAAGCAAATGACACCACATCAAACTAATTAAACCGATCTTATTTTGAACTTGAAATTCATGCATCTCTCAATTCTTTTCAATAAAAAATTTTTCTTTTAAGCAAAGCAAGGTGAGAGATTTATGGAACATTTTACAACTTTTAAGACATTAATGCAAACGATCATGTAACTAGAACAAGAGAACAGACAAAACATAACAGAAAATAGAAAAATAAAACAGGAAGGGAGGTAAAAGAGAACGAATCCACCTGAATAATGGTGGCTAGTGCTCCTCATTGAGGATCCAATGTAGCTCTTGATCTCTTCAATGTCACTCCTTTGTCTTTGTTGAGGCGGCTGCACAGGCTCATGTGCATGTCTTCTAGTATGCTCCATCCTCTTCTTCCATACTTAGGAGTGGTAGAAGTCAAAAAGCAAAGCTTTTACAACACCAAACTTAAGAGTTTTGGTCGTCCTCGAGAAAAGTAGGGTAGAAGAAGGTGGGATGGGTGGAGCTTCTGTAGGACCTACAGGTCCTGAGAGGCTGGGAAATCCAATTTCCATGCTTCTCAGCATTGGCGTTTGAACGCCCAAGGGCTGCTCCCTGGCTGGCGTTCAATGCCAGCAATACTGCCCATGATGGGCATTGAACGCCTAGTAGGGATAGCCTAGCTAGCGTTCAACTTTGACACTCCATTCAGAGTTTTCTATTTTCACTGCTGTGAAATTCTTGTCTCTGTTCTGAATGCTACACATGATCATGACTCTAACAAATGAAAGAAAAACAAAATGAAAGCAAATAAATATAGTTGAGTAAGGTTGGGTTGCCTCCCAATAAGCGTTCTTTTATCGTCATTAGGTTAACATTTAGCTCCTTATGGAGGTGAGTATGGGCTCAGATTTTTGCCCCTTACAATGAATTCTCTTTTTCTCCTCTCATGAATGAGCTCCACATACTCTAGAGACAGGATACGGCTCACTGTATGTGGTAAGGCTGGCTTCTTAGTGAAGACAACTCTCATACCAAGTGAGAAGCCTTCAGTTGGGACTTTGTTGTCCCTCCAGCCATTAGATACTTTCTTTTTAGTACCTTTGTGCTTAGAGCTTGTTAATGGCTGTCCAGCACCAAACTTAGAATTGATGTCTGGGGACTCTGTAAAGCTCTGCACAGAAAGAGAAAGTTGGAACACTAGGTGTTGCACAGTTGTCTCTTTCTTATCTGAGAAAAAATTGGGATTGGACATCTTGAATAAGATATAGTCCTCTCCTAATTGGAAAACCATTTCTCCCTTAGCTACATTGATTATGGCTTTTGCAGTAGCTAAGAAGGGTCTTCCAAAGATGACACAGTCATCCTCATCCTTTCCAATATCTAAGACAATGAAGTTTGCAGGGATGTAGTAGTTTTCAACTTTATCCAAGACATCCTCTACTAAGCCATATGGCTTCTTCATTATCTTGTCTGCCATCTCTAAAGAGATGTTTGCAGCTTTTACCTCAATGATTCTCAGCTTCTCCATTACAAAGAGTGGCATGAGGTTGATACTTGACCCTAGGTCACACTAAGCCTTTTCAAAGGTTAGAGTGCCTATAGTGGAAGGAATCAGAAAGCGTCCAGGATCTGGAAGCTTCTGAGGTAGCTCTTGCTGAACCAAAGCATGGAATTCTTTGGTAAGTAGTGGAGGTTCTTCCTCTAAGGGCTTTGTACCAAATATCTTGGCATTCAGCTTCATAAGAGCTCCTAGGAAACGAGCAACTTGCTCTTCTCTAGTGTCTTCATCCTCATCTGAGGATGAGTCGTCATCAGAACTTATGCACTACAGAAGTGCATTCAAAGGAACCTCAATAGTCTTTATGATTTCCTTTGGTTATAGGCTAGAGGGTTTTTAAGTAGGCTTTAAGCACTCAAAGGGTGTGCTTTGGATGGCGTTCAACGCCAATCCCTCTAGCATTCTGGGCGATGAACGCTCAGCAGGGATGTCCTTGCTGGCGTTCAATGCCAGCTTCCCTGGGCGAGTGGGCGTTGAACGCCCAGTGAAGGGTTCCTCACTGGCTTTCAGCGCCAGAAAGGCTGCATGTTTGGGCATTGAACGTCCAGTGAATAGTTCCTCACTGGCATTCAACACTAGAAATCCTAGGTATTTGGACATTGAACGCCCAGCCAGTGCTCCCTGGCTGGTGTTCAACGCCAGCTCTGCTGCTAGGATAGGCATTGAATGCCCAGTGAGGGGTTCCTCACTGGCGTTCAGTGCCAAGCTTGCTGCCATTGTGGGCATTCAACGCCCAGTGAAGGCTTCTTCACTAGCATTCAATGCCTTCCCATTCTCCTCTGATTCGGCCTCTTCCTCCATGGTTATGGCCTTGCACTCTTCTCTAGGATTAACCTCAGTATTACTAGGAAGAGTTTCAGGAGAAATCTCAGGGATCCTTTTGCTCAGCTGACCAACTTGCACCTCCAAATTTCTAATGAAGGACCTTGTTTCATTAATGAAACAGTGAGTGATCTTAGAGAGGCTGAAAACCAGAGTAACTAAGTCAGAAAGGCTCTGCTTAGAGGTTTTCATATTCCCTTGAGAAGATGGGAATGGTGGTCTGCTATTGAACCTATTTTGGTTCCTTCCACCTTGATTGTTGTTGAAACCTTGCTGAGGTTTCTGTTGATCCTTCCATGAAAGGTTAGGATGGTTCCTCCATAAAGGGTTGTAGGTGATTCCATAGGGTTCTCCCTTGTAATTCACTTCCTCCATGGTGGGTTGATCAGGATCATTAGCTTCTTCTTCAGGAGAAGCTTCCTGAGAACTGCCAGCTGCAGTTTGCATCCCAGTTAGATGTTGAGAGATCATGTTGACCTGTTGGGTCAAGATCTTATTTTGAGCCAAGATGGCATTCAAAGTCTCAACTTCATGAACTCCTTTCTTCTGAGAGATTCCATGGTTTACAAAATTTCTTATAGAAGTATACATAAACTGGTTGTTAGCAACTATTTCAATGAGTTCTCTTGCTTTTGCAGGTATTTTGTTCAAGTAGAGGGATCTACCTGTAGAGATATCCAAGGAAATCTTGGATATCTCAGACAAGCCATCATAGAACACGCCTATGATGGACCATTCTGAGAGCATGTCAGGAAGACATCTTCTGATTAGCTGCTTGTATCTTTCCCAACCTTCATAGAGGGATTCACCTTCTCTTTGTCTGAAGGTTTGAACTTCCACTCTAATCTTGCTCATCCTTTGAGGAGGAAAGAACTTAGCTAAAAAAGCATTAACCAGCTTTTCCCAAGAGTCAAGACTCTCTCTTGGTTGGGCATCCAACCAAAACTTAACTCTGTCTCTTACTACAAAGGGAAAGAGCATAAGCTTGTAGACTTCAGGATTAACTCTATTAGTCTTTACAGTATCACAGATCTATAAGAACTCAGCTAAAAACTGATGTGGATCTTCCATTGGAAGTCTATGAAATTTGTAGTTCTGCTGTAAAAGAGAGACTAACTGAGGCTTAAGCTCAAAATTGTTAGCTCCAATGGTAGGTACAACAATGCTTCTGCCATAAAAGTCAGAGGTAGGCATAGTGAAGTCACCATGGACCTTTCTTGGCTCCTCTTGAGGTTCGGCCATGTCCTCTGTTTCTTGTTCAAAACTTTCTGAAAGGTCTCTTTCGGAGTGTTGTGCTTTAGCTAGTTGTAAACATCTCCTCAGAGTCTTCTCAGGTTCAGGATCAGGAGTCAAGATGGGTTCTTTATCCCTGTTCCTGGTCATAAACAAGAAGAAAAAGAAAAGAAAGAAAAGAAGAAGACTGTTTCCGCCAATAGGCAAGAAGCTCCTCCTTAAAGTGAGATGTGAAGAGAGAATAAGAAGACAGAAAAGAAATAAAAGAAGTAGCAGAAGAATATTTTAAAAATAAGGGATAGAAATAATTAAGATGAGAAGGAAGAATACAGAGAGGGAGGAAGAAGAATGATATAGATGTGAGAAGAAGAGCAGTATAAAAAGAAAAAGTAAATAAGAGTCAAAATATTTTTGTTTTTATTTTGTTTATTTAATTAATTAATTTTCGAAAATTATGGTTAAAAATTTAAATAGATTTTAAAATTTGAATGTTGAATTTTCGAAAATAGAGGAGAGAGAAGAAGAAGAAAATTTTTGAAAATTGAGAGAGGAGAGGGTTAGTTAAGTAGTTTTGAAATAGAAGAGAGAGAAGAAGAGAGATGATTTTCAAAAATTAAGGAAGATATGAGTTAGTTAGGAAGTTTTGAAAAAGAGGAGAGAGAAGATAAGATATTAATTAAGAAAAGATTTGAATTTAAAATAAAATAGAACATAAGATAAGAAAAGATTTGAAATTAAAATTTGAAATTAGAAAAAGATAAGATAAGAAAATTAAAAATATTTGAAATTGATTTTAAAAAGATAAGATTTTAAAATTTGATTTTGAAAAAGATATGATTTTGAAAATTAAAATTTGAATTCTTAAATTTGAAAATTTTAAGAAGATAAGATGAGATTTTTAAATTTTGAAAAAGATAAGATTTTTGAAAAAGATGAGATTTTTATTTTTAAAAAGATTTGATTTTTGAAAACTAGACAACTAAGATATGATAAGATAAAATTTTGAAATTAAAATATGAATTTTTAATGAGATTTTCGAAAATTATGGTTAAAATTAAGTGAGAAAAGATATTTTTTATTTTTTGAATTTTATGATGAAAGAGAAAAACACAAAAAAGACACAAAACTTAAAATTTTTAGATCTAGCACCGCTTTATTTTCGAAAATTTTGGAGGAAAACACAAAGGGACACCAAACTTAAAAATTTTAAGATCAAAACACACAAAAGACTCAAGAACACAAGAACATAAAAAGAACACCAAACTTAAAATTTTTAGAAAACTAACAAGATTTTTTCGAAAAACAAAAGAAAATAAACAAGAAAATACCAAACTTAGAAACTTGACACAAGTTTAAACCAAAGAAAATTTTTTTTTGAAAATTTTTTGAAAGAAAAACTCAAAAGGGACGAAAAACTCAACAAGAACAAAAACAAAAAGTCTCAAACTAAGAACAAAGATTAAATAAGAAAAATAAAAATATTTTTGAAATTTTTTTTATGATTTTCGAAAATTGAAGAAAAATAAAAGACTTAAAGACTCAAACCAGGAACACAAATACAGACTCAAACAAAGAAAAGACAAATATTTCTTGAAAAAGGTTTAGGAAGGAGTTTAAAAAATTTTTTTAGAACTGAAAAATAGAAAACAAGAACATGCTAGACTCAATACCAAGAACAAAAATTAAACAAAGAAAAGAAAAACATTTTTGAAAAAGATTTTTGATTTTTTTCAAAAATTGAAGAAGAAGAAAATAAAATTAAAAGACTCAAATAAAATAATATAAAATAAATTACCTGATCTAAGGAGCAAGACAATCCGTCAGTTTATCCAAACACAAGAATCCCCGACAACGGTGCCAAAAACTTGGTGCGTAGGAAACCCTACACCTTCGTACTGTTGTACCAGCAAGTACACTGGGTCGTCCAAGTAATACCTGAGCAAGTCAGGGTCGATCCCACAGAGATTGTGGTTTGAAGCAAGCTATGGTTATCTTGCAGGTCTTAGTCAGGCAGATCAAGACATTGTTGGTTGTGAAAGGAATACCAAATTGTAATAAAGTTAATGAATAGAGTTGAGAGACGGAGTTGCTTTGCCTTTCTGAATTAACTCTGGTACTACTGTCATATTTGCTTGTGAATGATCTTCTTCTATGGCAGGCTGTATGTGATCAAAGCCATTGCCCATGGTCATTGATCTCCTCTGCTCCAGATCAAATGCCATTTCCTGTGGTCATTCAATCTGACGGAGGGTGAAGCTATAGTAGTCCATTCTCTTGGCGATCCTACTCAAAATGCCACAGACAAAGTCGAATCCTCCGGATCAGAGAATGCTGCTTCTATGGATTATAGCCTATACCACGGAGACCCTAATGTCCCCAGAAATCAGCTGAACTGGTGTCTCGAGAAGTCTGCAACAACGTCGTGGATCAGCCGTCTGAGAGAGTATAAACATAGCTGTTGGTTCGTGCTTTTCCGTCCAGGTATTCACACGAACCCAAGTAGACGCGGGTGTTTGTTAGGCACGTTCATCTTAATGTGATGAACAAAGCTAATTTTTCAGATCATCCTATTCACGATGATGAAGATCAGATATACATCTTAGAAATAGATCAAACACGGATTGAAGAAGAAACAACAGTACTTTTATTAATTCATAGGACTCAGCAGGGCTCCTCCCCTCAACCTAGGAGGTTTAGAAACTCATACTAAATTAAAATACAATGTAAACATGTATGTTGGTCAAAGGAATCGACGAAGGTGATTAAAAGTGTGAATTACATAAATAAAATCCCTTAAATACTATACAAATGACTAGTATGGGTAAAATAGTCTATTTAGTGCTAAAATCCACTTCTGGGGCCCACTTGGTGAGTGTTTGAGCAGAGCTTTGATAAGATCCACGTGCTATGAGGTCTCTTGGGCATGGAATGCCAGCTAGGGGTTCCTCTTTGGGCGTTTGTATATTGGTCTCTGCACTTTGGGAGCTGGACGCCAGTTTTGGACCTTCTAATCCGATGAAAAGTATGGATTATTATATATTGCTGGAAAGCTCTGGAAGTCAGCTTTCCAAAGCCGTTGAGAGCACTTCATTTGGACTTCTGTAGCTCCAGAAAAGCTCTTCCAAATGCAAGTAGGTCAGATCTGGACAGCATCTGCAGTGCTTTCTCTGTCTCTAAATCATACTTCTGCTCCAATTCCTCAATTTCAGCCAGAAAATACCTGAAATTGTCCAAAAACAAAAAAAAATCATAGTAGAATAAAAAAAATGTGAATTTAACACTAAAACCTACAAAAACTTAATAAAAGCTACTAAAAACTATATGAAAGTGATGCCAACAAGCGTATAAAATATCCGCTCATCAAAAGCATGAGCAACTAAACCTCCTAAGTTAAGGATAGGAGATATGCTTATTCCCGTAGATTAATATCATTACTTTTCTACTTTAATATTTGTTTGATTCCATTCTATGATGCATTGTTGTTCTTCATCTTTATGAATCTGGGGAGGAACGAAAGTATGACCCCTTATTCTACATGAGTTCTTGCGAGTTTCTGGCCAGATAGTATTGAGCTACAGCTTGAGAATGCATCACAGATTCCAACAAGTTATCTGGGTTAATTGGGTTAAGTGACATAAAATCTCCTTAGTCATGGGTAATTGAGGTTTCTGTGGTGCTGAGGCTAGAATCTTGAGCTTCATTCTCCGATCCAGAAGATCCGACCTTGTCTGTGATGTTTTGAGTAGGATCATCAGAGATTGAATTGCGTGAGCTTCACTCTCATTCAGATTGAATGACCACTGACCCTAGCGTTTGATGTGGATCAGAGGAGATTAATGACCACTGACCTTGGATTTAATCACTTACAGCCTTGCCATTGAATGAATCATTTGTTGTTAAATTAGTCAGTAAGAAGTATTAATCCAGAAGGATAAGTATCTCCGAGGCCTTAACTACTTCCACATATTACCTCCTTATCAATTTAATTGCTTTCCTTTACTTTCCTGTTTATGCGAATCCAACAAAAACAACTCTCTTTTCTAATCGCCTGACTAAGATCTGCAGGATAACTACTGCTTGCTCAATCCAACAATCCTCGTGGGATTGACCCTCACTTACTTGAGGTATTACTTGGACGACCCGGTGCACCTTCCGGTTCAGTTGTGTGAGTTCTAATTTCACACACCAAGTTTTTGGCACCGTTGCCGGGAATTGTTCGTGATTGATAAACTACCGGTTGTCTTGCTCCTTAGATTAGGTACATTTTAGTATTTTTCTTTTGTTTATGTTTCTTATTAAAAGTTTTTAAATATTATTTGTGTGTTTTCGAAAATCTCTTTTTCAAAAACTTAACTTATGTCATCTTTTTCTTTTGTTTGAGTCCGGTGTCAACTTTTAAGTTTGGTGTCTTTTTGGTTTTTGTTGATTTGTCTTTTCTTGATTCTTGAAAATTGTTCTTTGTTTCTTTTCTCTTATTCGAAATTTTCCTTGTGTTTTCTTTTGTTTGATCCTAAAATTTTTATGTTTGGTGTCTTTTAGTGTTTTTCTTTTATATTTTTGAAAATTAGTGTGATTTGATTTCAAAAATTTTAAGTTTAGTGTTTTCTTTTTCTTTCTTTTTCTTTTTGAATTTCAAAAATTTTTAAAATCCTTTCTTTTAAATTTTCGAAATACAAAAAATAAAATCTTGAATCTTTATCTTATCTTTATTTAAATTCAAATTTTAAGTTTGGTGTTTCTTGTTAGTGATTTTTAAATTTTCAAATCATATCTTATCTTTCTTGATTCTTGATATTTATCTTGTTTATCTTTTGTTTTTTGATTCTCACTTTAGTTATCTTATTTTTAATTTGAAAATTTTAAGTTTGATATTTTCTCTTTATTTCCTTTTAAAATTTTAAAGATTAGTGTCCCGTTAGTAACCTTTTTATTTAAATTTAATTTTCTGGCTTATCTTTTCTTCTTTGGTCTTTATCTTATCCTTTTCTTTGGTTTTAAAATTTTGTTATCTTATCTTTATTTTAAATTCAAACTTTAAAAGTTTAGTATTTTGTTAGAATTTCTCTTTTTCAAATTTGAATTTCAAATTCTCTCTTTGACTTTCTCTTTTTAAATTTCAAAATTTTGAAAAATCAAATCTCCTACCTTCATTTTCAAATCTTATCTTATCTTATCTTGTTTCTTTCTTTTGACTTTTTCAATTTTTAAATCTCCTATCTTAATTTTAAATCTTCTTTCAAATTTGAATCTCAAAATATTTAATTTTTAAATTTTATGATACGTGCTTTAAATGTTCGTGATATGAAGAGTTCAAGTGTTATTTAGAAGATATTAGTTTACATATTTAGAATGTTTTAATTTAATGTATTTTGATTTTGTTTATTTAATTACTAGATTGAGCCTTATGTTTGTGGGCTTCGGGTTTTCTATATTTTAACCTAATAAGAGGTTATAAATACCTCATAAACTAGGGTAGTGGCAGGATAGAATGATTTAGAGGTTTCAAAACCCCTTTTTTTGGTTTCGCGATGAAATCATGGTGTGGACAATTGAGGTTGAGGAGTCCCTCTCTTGTTGCATCGGGGTATTGGGTAGAAGGTTGAGGAGTCTCTTTGATTCAATTTCCAAACTATGGCATTGACAAGTTAGGTTGAGGAGTCCCTTTCTTGTTGTGTCAAGACATTGGGTAGAAAGTAGAGTGATTCTCTTTGTACTCAATTTCATTCTATCCTATTTGTTTCTATTTTAATTTCAATGTATCTATTTTTTATTAAGTTTGAATCCTTATCTTCTTGTTTATCTTTTATTTCAAACAAGCGAGGGACTCCTCAACCTCAATTGTCCACACTATGGTTTCATCATGAAACCAAAAAGGGGTTTTGAGACCTCTAAATCATTCTATATTATGACTACCCTAGTTTATGAGGTATTTATAACCTCTTATTAGGTTAAAATATAGAAAATCCTAAGCCTACAAACATAAAGCTCAATCTAGTAATTAAATAAATAAAATCAAAATACATCAAATTAAAACATTTTAAAAATGTAAACTAATATCTTCTAAATAACACTTGAACTCTTTATATCACGAACATTTGAAGCACGTATCATCCTCCTTTTATGATAAAAGAAGAATAGATATAGATTAATAAGAATAAATCAAATACCTGAGCTCTGATACCCAATGATAAAGAAATAATAGGATAAACAAGACAAGAATTGAAATTGAATAAAAAAAGATAAATTATAATTGAAATATAATAAAAAAGGATAGATTGAAATTGAGAACAAAGAGAATCACTCTACTTCCTACCCAATTTCTTAACGTAACAAGAAAGGGACTCCTCAACCTAACTTGTTAATGCCATAGTTTGGGAATGGAATTAAAGGGACTCCTCAACTTTCTACCCAATTCCCCGATGCAACAAGAGAGGGACTCCTCAACCTCAATTGTCCACACCATGGTTTCATCACAAAACCAAAAAGGGTTTTCAAACCTCTAAATCATTCTATACTACGACTACCCTATAACCCTAGTTTATGAGGTATTTATAACCTCTTATTAGGTTAAAATATAGAAAATCCTAAACCCACAAACATAAGACCCAATCTAGTAATTAAATAAACAAACTCAAAATACATCAAATTAAAACTTTCTAAAATTGTAAACTAATATCTTCTAAATAATACTTGAACTCTTCATATCTCGAACATTTGAAGCACGTATCATTCTCCCCCTCTTCAAAAGAGATTCATCCTCGAATCTTGTTGGTGGAAAAATAGTATATGAAAAGAATAATAATTACAAGCAAGAAAATTTCTTTTTTTTCTTTTTTTGTAAATATTTCTTTTTTTTTCTCTTTTTTTTTTTGCACTGTATGCTTTTTTTTTAACAATAAAATCAACAATCATGACAAAACAATAATGAAACACAAACAGAAACAAGAACACAAGAACTTAAAGAAAGATGCAACAGATACTAGACTCTTTTTTTAATGATAAAAGAAGAACAAATATAGATTAATAAGAATTAATCTAATACCCGAGCTCTGATACCAAATGATAAAGAAATAACAGGATAAACAAGACACAAATTGAAATTGAATAAAAAAATATAAATTATAATTGAAATAGAAACAAAAAGGATAGATTGAAATTGAGTACAAAGAGAATCACTCTACTTTCTACCTTTCTTGATGCAACAAGAACATGACTCCTCAACCTAACTTGTCAACACCATAGTGATACGTGCTTCAAATGTTCGTGATATGAAGAGTTCAAGTATTATTTAGAAGATATTAGTTTACGTTTTTAGAATGTTTTAATTTAATGTATTTTGATTTTGTTTATTTAATTACTAGATTGGGTCTTATGTGTATGGGCTTCAGGGTTTTCTTGGTTTTAACCTAATAAGAGATTTTAAATACCTCCTTAGCTATTGTAGTCATAATACAGAATGATTTAGAGGTTTGAAAATCCCTTTTCTAGTTTCGTGATGAAACCATGGTACGGACAATTGAGGTTGAGGAGTTCCTTTCTTGTTGCATCGGGGAATTGGATAGAAGGTTGAGGAGTCCCTTCGATTCAATTTCTAAACTATGGCATTGACAAGTTAGGTTGAGGAGTCCTTTTCTTGTTGCGTCGAAATTGGGTAGAAAGTAGAGTGATTCTCTTTGTACTCAATTTCAATCTATCTTTTTTATTGCTGTTCAATTTCAATGTTTCTTTTTTTATTCAGTTTAAATCCTTATCTTCTTGTTTATCTTTTATTTTTTTTATTGTTGAAATAAAATATAAACAAGAAGATAAGGATTTAAACTGAATAAAAAGAAAAGATACATTGAAATTGAAATAGAAACAAATAGGATAGATTGAAATTGAGTACAAAGAGAATCACTCTACTTTCTACCCAATTTCTTCACGCAACAAGAAAGGGACTACTCAACCTAACTTGTCAACGCCATAGTTTTGAAATTGAATTGAAAGGACTCCTCAACCTTCTACCCAATTCCCCGATGCAACAAGAGTGGGACTTCTTCACCTCAATTGTCCACACCATGGTTTCATCGTGAAACCAAAAAAGGGGTTTTGAAACCTCTAAATCATTCTATACTACCACTACCCTAGTTTATGAGATATTTATAATCTTTTATTAGGTTAAAATATAGAAAACCCTAAGCCCACAAACATAAGACCCAATCTAGTAATTAAATAAACAAAATCAAAATACATTAAATTAAAACATTCTAATTATGTAAACTAATATCTTCTAAATAACACTTGAACTCTTCATATCACCAACATTTGAAGCACATATCATTCTCCTCCTGTTCAAAAGAGATTCGTCCTCGAATTTTGTCGGTAGAAAAATAGTATATGAAAAGGACAATAATTACAATTAAGATAATTTTTTTTGTTTTTTTTTGTACATTTTTCTATTTTCTTTCTTTCTTCTTTTTTTTTTGCATTGTATGCTTTTTTTTTGTAAACAATAAAATTAACAATAAAGAAACACAAACGGAAAACAAGAACACAAGAACTTAAAGAAAGACACGGCAGATACTGGACTCCTTTTTATGATAAAAGAAGAACAAATATAGATTAATAAGAATTAATTTAATACCTGAGCTCTGATACCAAATGATAAAGAAATAAAAGATAAACAAAAAGATAAGGATTCAAACTCAATAAAAAGATACATTGAAATTAAAATAGAAACAAAAATGATAGATTGAAATTGAGTACTAAGAGAATCACTCTACTTTCTACTCGATTTCTTGACGTAACAAGAAAGGGACTCCTCAACCAAACTTGTTAACGCCATAGTTTGGGAATTGAATCGAAGGGACTCCTCAACCATCTACTCAATTCCCCAATGCAACAAGAGAAGGACTCCTCAACCATAATTGTCCACATCATGGTTTCATCACGAAATCGAAAAAGGGGTTTTCAAACCTCTAAATCATTCTTTATTGCCACTACCCTAGTTTATGAGGTATTTATAACCTCTTATTAGGTTAAAATATAGAAAACCCTAAGCCCACAAACATAAGGCCCAATCTAGTAATTAAATAAACAAAATCAAAATACATTAAATTAAAACATTCTAAATATGTAAACTAATATCTTCTAATTAACACTTGAACTTTTCATATCACGAACATTTGAAGCAAGTATCATTCTCTTCCTCTTCAAAAAAGATTCGTCCTCGAATCTTGTAGGTAGAAAAATAGTATATGAAAAGGACAGTAATTACAATGAAGATAATTTTTTTGGTTTTTTTTCTATATTTTTCTTTTTTCTTTTTTTCTTTTTTTTTCACTGTATGCTTTTTTTATTTTTTTTTAAACAATAACATTAACAATAATGAAACGCAAATGAAAAACAAGAACACAAGAACTTAAAGAAAGACACGACAGATACTGGACTCTTTTTCATGATAAAAGAAGAACAAATATAGATTAATAAGAATTAATATAATACCTGAGCTCTGATACCAAATGATAAAGAAATAAAAGATAAATAAGAAGATAAGGATTCAAACTCAATAAAAAGATACAATGAAATTAAAATAGTAACAAAAAAGATAGATTGAAATTGAGTACAAAGAGAATCACTTTACCTTCTACCCAATTTCTTGACGTAACAAGAAAGGGCATCCTCAACCAAATTTGTCAATGCCATAGTTTGGGATTTGAATCGAAGGGACTCTGAAGAACTGAAGATTGATGGTTTAAAAGTTAGAGTAAATGCTCGTTGCAAGTATAGTTTCTAAACCAAGCCATCAACCTTTCTTACAAAAGTTTTGGTTGTCACAAGTAACAAACCCCTTTAAAATTGATAACCGAAGTATTTAAACATCGGGTCGTCTTCTTAAGGAATTGCAGGGAAGTATGTTCTTATTATTGGTTATGAGTCTTGTAAATTGGGGGGTTTTTGAAAGTAAGGAACCAGTATGTTAAATGATAAGAAAAATAAAATAGTAATAATAAAATAAACTCTTGGCAAGGTATTAGAACTGGAAGTCCTATCCTAGTTATCCTTATCAATTGTGATGAGAATTGGATTTTAATCCCACTTTGTTAACCTCTAACTATGAAGGTAAATCAAGTGGACTAATTAGTTTGATTCTCAAGTCCTAGTCAATTCCTATGGAAAGACTAGAGTTATTGGAGCAACTCCCAATTTCAACCACTGCTTTATTTGACAACTCAAGTGTTACCAATTACTTAACCAAAGCCAAAAGGAAAGAGAATCTACTCGAATGAAAATAATTTGGATAAATCGAAAGCATTCATAGCATAAATAAAACAATCATAAACTGAAATACCTCAAATAACATTAATTAAGAAAATCATATGTAACATGGAAGAGTTCATAAATTAAATTGAAAATAAATAAAAGGAAAATTGAACATGATAAAAAGAAACAATCTTGAAAGCAAAGAAATCCTAAATCATAATCCTAAGAGAGAGGAGAGAACCTCTCTCTCTAAAAACTACATTTAAATCCTAAAATTGTGTATTGTGAGCTTGTTCTTATGAATGAATAGATTCCTCCACTTTATAGCCTCTAATCTATGTTTTTTGGGCAAAAAACTGGGTCGAAAATAGCCCAGAAATCGCTGGAGAAGAAAACTGCCACGCTGATTTTTGGAACTGCGATGCGTCCGCGTAGAGCGCGCATTTGCATCACCTAGCGTCAGGGCAACTGTAGCATATTATATATCAAATCGAAGCTCCAAACGTTATCTTTCCAACGCAACTGGAACCGCGTCGTTTGGACCTCTGTAGCTAAAGTTATAGCTGTTTGAGTGCGAAGAGGTCAGGCTGGACAGCTTAGCAATTTCTCCATCTTCTTGTATTCCTTCCACTTTTGCATGCTTCCTTTCCATCCTTTGAGCCATTCCTGCCCTGTAATCTCTGAAATCACTTAACACACATATCAAAGCATCTAATGGTAATAAGAGAAGATTTAAACATAGGGAACTTAAGGCCAAATAAGCATGTTTTCAATCAAAGCACATAATTAGGAAGGCAAATGTAAAACCATGCAAATAGTATGAATAAGTGGGTAAAGAGTTGATAAAAATCACTCAATTGAGCACAAGATAAACCATAAAAAATAGTGGTTTATCAACCTCCACACACTTAAACATTAGCATGTCCTCATGCTAAGCTCAGGAGAAGCTATAAGAGAGTGAAGAGGAATGGTAGAAAGTATGAAATGCAACCTATCTATATGAATGCAACTACATGCTAAGATGTTTCTATCTACTTGGTTATGAGTAAATAAGCTCTTCAAGATAAAAATAATTCAAATTCCACTAATTCAAATCATAGTAAAATACAAGTAAACTTGTAAGAAGATAGCTCATGAAAGCAGGGAACATAGAATTAAGCACTGAACCCTTACTGGTAGTGTATATCACTCTAACTCTCAAGTGTCTAAGGTCAATCACTCTACTCTTCTCTAGTCATGCTTTCTAAAACTTTGTTCTTCATCTAACCAATCAACAAATATTTAATGTACCAATGCAAATATCATGAGGTCTTTTTAGGGTTGTAATGGGGTTGAGGTAAAGGTAAGGATATATGTATGGCCAAGTGAGCTTTATAAAGTGAATCCTTGATTAGTCTAAGATCTCACCTCACATATACATACTTTATACAATTTTAAAATACTTTACCTAGCTACCCAAATTTTTCCCACTTTTGTATTACATGCTCAAGTATCAAACTTATTTTTGAATTTTGTCCCATGTGCATTGATTCTTTTTATTTTGTATTTGGGATAACATTATTTTTTTTTGTATCCCCTTATTTAATTTCTTAATATATATATATATATATATATATATATATATTTTTTTTTTTTTTCAATGCACATGGTAATTTAGTTATTTTGATTTCACATGAGCATGCTTCCCAAATTTTTAAATAACTTATTCAATTTAATTCCCTACTTTTTCATATCATTCCATATTCCCATAAAATTCTCCACACTTAAATTATACACAATATCTATCTTAAGCTAACCAAGGATTCAACTTGGGATTTTTATTTTATTTTTCTGCTTAAGGCTAGTAATGTAGTTATGAAATAGAAGGGGGTTAAAAAGTTCAAAGTGGCTAACAAGGGTGATGTAAAAGGTAGGCTTATTTGGATAAGTGAGCTAATAACAAATAATGGCCTCAATCATATGCAAGCATGTAAATACACTAAATAATGGACATATAGAATGGAACAAAGCAAAGATTTCAATTATAGAGAAGAAAACACACAAGAATAAAAGTTTATGGTTAAATAATGTAACCATATAAATAAGCTCAAAATCTCACAGGTTATGTGTTCTTTGGCTAAAAAAAAAAACCATGTTCCAAATACAACTTCAAACAAGTTTTAATAGAAAAGTTTTTAATTTAAATTAGTGAAATACTATAAAAATTTCTTGAGAAAGAAAATATTACTTCAACCAAGTGGTAAGTAAATGCATAAAATCAAACAAACATGCAATTAAATATGCAAATGCAGCAATTAACAAAGAAAATAAAATATTGGTGTTGAGAAGAAAATACTAACCCATGGAGATCGGTATCGACCTCCCCACACTTAAAGATTACACAGTCCTCGGTGCATGCTAAGATGTACAAGTGGACGGGTTGTTCCAACTGACGCTTTTCTCCAAAGATTGTGCAGATGGACTTGTCTGTCTCCCCATGTAAACGTCTTCCGGTTCCCTTCCGGGTGGCCATCCTGAAAGAAAAAAAAGGAAGAAAAGTCACCCAAAAGTAAAGATAAGAAAATAAATAAAGTATGGGTGTGTTAATGCCAATTGATAAGGGTCTCATTTACATGGAAGCTTCAACATGTACGTGAGAAAACAATAGAAGCACATGGCATACCAGTGGTGCAGAATTTCTAACACAAGGGAGGAGTGTGGGTAATGAAAATATCAATATAAGTTCATGTCAATGCAAATGAAGTGCAAGTATCATAAAAGATTGGCATTGGCAGATAATTAATATCATCCCACAGTGTAAAACAAGTTACTAAGCACCAAAGTAAATTCAAGAAAAGATGCAACAGTTGAATAAGAAAATTTTTAACACCAATGAAAAAAAAATAAATTTAGAAAAGAAAATAAAAATATGCACAAATTTAAAATGCAATGAATGAAACATGCAAGTAAAATAGAATGAGGGTGAAAAGGAATGAGAAGTGAAAGAAATAAAGTAAGAAAGAAAGAAGAAAAGATAGAAGAAATGAGGATTAGAGAAGAAAAGAGAAGATAATTGGCGCTGATCCGGATAAGTTGTGCAGCACAGGCGACGCGGACGCGTGAGTCACGCGATCGCGTGACCTGATTTGTGCGATTGGCGCGAGTGCAGCCTCGCGTTCGCGCAACTCTCTGTTTCAAACTCATTTTGCCAAAATTTTGGGTGATGCGGTCGCGTGGATGGCCTGATTTTGTAAAATGACGCGGACGCGTGGTTGACACGCTCGCGTGGTGGGGTTGTGCTGCTAGCACCATTCCAGCCCCACTCCATCATAACTTACTTCCAAACACATTTTTACGTCAATTTTGCAGGGCACGCGTTCGCGTGGGTGACGCGGACGCGTGGGAGGCATGTTTTCAAAAATGACGCGGACGCGTCAGCGACGCGGTCACGTGGAGCAATTTGTGCCAAAGGCACGCCTCCAGCCACGCTCTCACGTGACTCTCTGTTCACGTTTCTTTTCTTCCAAACGTACTGGTGACGCGGACGCGTCGGCGACGCTGTCACGTCGCGTGCCATTTTTTTTTTGCAGTATGCAGAACGCAATGCTAATATGAATGTTATGCAAAACTCTAGGTTCAATACAATAAAATAAAATAAAACTCGAAAACAAATAAAACTAAATAAAAATGAAAAAGGAACGATCATACCATGGTGGGTTGTCTCCCACCTAGTACTTTTAGTTAAAATCCTTAAGTTGGACATTTGGTGAGCTCCTTGTCATGGCGGCTTGTGCTTGAACTCATCTTGAAATTGCCACCAATGCTTGAACTTCCAATGGCCTCCGGGATCCCAAACTAGGCGCAGAAAGCCTTCAAGCAAGTTAAAGTAAGTGACAAGGCCCCAAGAGTGTTGATTGCCAGAATGAATTCCGAGGTCCCAAACCTTGCTTTTGCACCCGTCTTCTTGTTGAGCAATATTGTTCCATCTGGGTGGCAGGTAATCTGAATTCTCACTAAGGTGGCCAAACAACTTTCTAGACCCATTCAGCTGAGCTTTACACCAACCTTTGCATTTCAAATTTGAGCTTTCCACCATATTGAATCTTGCATGACGACTCCTATCACTAACCATCTTCCTCTTATGCTTAATGCCACAAAGAGCTCTAAGCTGACCATCTGTTTCAAGTAAAGCATATTCAAGCGAGCTAATTAAGCTTAGAGATGAAAGATTTACCCACTTGAACGAAGGAATAGATGGTGATGGCTTTGGGGAAGAGGTCTCCAACAGCATTGAGCTCCATTCCCTTGAGTTCTTCCTTGACAACTTCCACCTCCTTGCAAGCTTCTTCAATTTCAACCTCTTCCTCTTGGTAGCTTTCTTCCAATTTAATCTCTTCTGCATTAATTACCAAGGGCATAGGAGGTTGTGCTTCTTCTTCTTGAATCTCCATCTCTTGATCAACCTCTTCTAAGTCCTTAACCATGACATGCCTTGGAGGTTGTACACCCTCCTCAACATCAAATGCAACTGTCTTGGAAGGAGGCTCTATGTCTTGACTTTCCCATGGAGGTTCAGCATCTCCCAAGTCTTCAACCACTTCTTCCTCTGCAACTATTGTGGCTTCCTCCACTTGTTCCAATACAAAGCCATGTTCCTCATTGTCCACCGAAGTTTCTAGGGTCTCCTTCATGCTACGCTCTTCTTTTGATTCTCCATATGCAGCCATGGGAGTACTTTAAGTGCTCAGACATTGGGAAGCTATTATATTCACTACCTCGGTTAAGGCAGTAGTGAGTTCCAGTACGCCCTTTTCTATCTTTGCTTGCCCTTGAAGAAGAACACGAAGTTTGTCATTCACTGGAGGTTGGGGTGGGTGTGAGGTTTCATTGGTTGGGGGAGAGGGTTCAAAATAAGAATGTGGTGGTTCTTGGGAGTAATTGGATTGGGATTGTGTTGGATAAGGGTCATATAGTGGTGAATGGTGGAAAGGGGCTTGTGAGTATGGTGGTCCAAAGTCATGTTGTGGAGGGGGTTCATAATCATATGGTGGGCCTTGTTGGTAATTACAAGGGGGTCCACCATATTCATCATCTTGGTACGCTCCCTGGAATGGCTCTTGACCATAATAATTTGGTGGAGGTTGGTTGTCACGGAAGGGTCCACCATAACTATTGTCTTGACATGCATTGTTGAATGGTCGTGGTCCATAGTATATTGGAGGGGGTTGTTGCCGAAAGGGTTGATCAGATCCTCGTGGCTCCTTCCATCTCTGATTGTTTTGACCTTGATGCATGTTCCTGTTATAATTTCCATTCCTTGCAACAACATTGGAACCAAACTCAAAGCGAGAGGGGTGAGAACTCATAATAGTAATTAAAAATGAAAATAAAAACAAATTTTAAATTAAAAGGTTATTTAAATTTTGAGTTTGAAAATTAAATTTTGAAATTTGAAATTTGAAATTTTGAAATTTGAATTTTGAAATTTTTGAAATTTGAATTTTGAAATTTGAAATTTGAAAATTTTTAAATTTGAATTTTGAAAATTTTTAAATTTGAATTTTGAAAATTTTGAAATTTGATTTTTGAAATAAGATAAGATAACTAAATTTTTGAAAAATTTTTGAAAACTTTTTTAATAACTAAATAAAAACCAATAACCTCTTAATTTATGAAAAAAAGCAAAAATAAAAACAAAAATAAAAACAAATAAACAAGCAAAAAATAAATATTTACAATAACCAATAATAAGGCACACGTTTGCAACTCCCCAACAACGGCGCCATTTTGAAGAATTGAAGATTGATGGTTTAGAAGTTAGAGTAAATGCTCGTTGCAAGTATAGTTTCTAAACCAAGCAATCAACCTTTCTTACAAAAGTTTTGGTTGTCACAAGTAACAAACCCCTTTAAAATTGATAACCAAAGTATTTAAACCTCGGGTCGTCTTCTCAAGGAATTGCAGGGAAGTATGTTCTTATTATTGGTTATGAGTCTTGTAAATTGGGGGTTTTTGAAAGTAAGGAACCAGTATGTTAAATGATAAGAAAAATAAAATAGTAATAATAAAATAAACTCTTGGCAAGGTATTAGAACTGGAAGTCCTATCCTAGTTATCCTTATCAATTGTGATGAGAATTGGATTTTAATCCCACTTTGTTAACCTTTAACTATGAAGGTAAATCAAGTGGACTAATTAGTTTGATCCTCAAGTCCTAGTCAATTCCTATGCAAAGACTAGAGTTATTGGAGCAACTCCCAATTTCAACCACTACTTTATTTGACAACTCAAGCATTACCAATTACTTAACCAAAGCCAAAAGGAAAGAGAATCTACTCGAATGAAAATAATTTAGATAAATCGAAAGCATTCATAGCATAAATAAAACAATAATAAACTGAAATACCTCAAATAACATTAATTAAGAAAATCATATGTAACATGGAAGAGTTCATAAATTAAATTGAAAATAAATAAAAGAAAAATTGAACCTGATAAAAAGAAACAATCCTGAAAGCAAAGAAATCCTAAATCCTAATCCTAAAAGAGAGGAGAGAACCTCTCTCTCTAAAAACTACATCTAAATTCTAAAATTGTGTATTATGATCTTGTTCTTATGAATGAATGGATTCCCCCCACTTTATAGCCTATAATCTGTGTTTTCTGGGCCGAAAACTGGGTCGAAAATAGCCCAGAAATCGCTGGAGAAGAAAACTGCCACGCTGATTTTCGGAACTGTGATGCATCCGTGTAGAGCGCACGTTGGCATCACCTAGCGTCAGGGAAACTATGGCATATTATATATCAAATCGAAGCTCCGGACGTTAGCTTTCAAACGCAACTAAAACCGCGTCGTTTGGTCCTCTGTAGCTATAGTTATAGCCATTTGAGTGCGGAGAGGTCAGGCTGGACAACTTAGCAATTTTTCCAACTTCTTGTATTCCTTCCACTTTTGAATGCTTCCTTTCCATGCTTTGAGCCATTCCTGCCCTGTAATCTCTGAAATCACTTAACACACATATCAAGGCATCTAATGGTAATAAGAGAGGATTTAAACATAGGGAACTTAAGGCCAAAGAAGCATGTTTTCAATCAAAACACATAATTAGGAAGGCAAATGTAAAACCATGCAAATAGTATGAATAAGTGGGTAAAGAGTTGATAAAAACCACTCAATTGAGCACAAGATAAACCATAAAATAGTGGTTTATCAGACTCCTCAATCTTCTACTCAATTCCCCGATGCAACAAGAGAGGGACTCCTCCACCTCAATTGTCCACATCATGGTTTCATCACGAAACCGAAAAAGGGGTTTTCAAACCTCTAAATAATTTTTTACTGCCACTACCCTAGTTTATGAGGTATTTATAACTCTTACTAGGTTAAAATATAGAAAACCCTAAGCCCAAAAACATAAGATCCAATCTAGTAATTAAATAAGCAAAATCAAAATTCATTAAATTAAAACATTCTAAATATGTAAACTAATATCTTCTGAATAATACTTGAACTCTTCATATCACGATCATTTGAAGCACGTATCATCTTATCTTATCTTGCTTCTCTCTCTTGATTCATTCTTTCTAATTTTTAAAATTTAAAATCTTTATTTGACCTTTTTCTTTTTAATTTTTGAAAAATAATTTAAAAACCAAATCTTCTATCTTTGTTTTCAAATCTTTTTAATTAGTTGTTTGCTTTATCTTGTTTTAATTTTTAAGTTTGATTTTTCTTTAGTCTTTCTTTCAAATTTGAATTTCAAAATCTTTATTTGAATTTTTCCTTCTAATTTTCTTGATTTTCAAAATTTGTTACGTTATCTTATTTTCAATTAAATTCAAATTTTAAAGTTTGGTGTTCCTTTGTTTTCTCTTTCTTTTCTTGAATTTTGAAAATTCTTAAACCTCTTTCTTTCCAATTTTTTTTAAAATTTTTTGAAATTTCTAAGTTAAATTTTTTATTTTGTTTTATTTTATTTATTTTCGAATTAGTTTTCTAATTTTTTATTTTTTTATTATTTTCGAAAAATAAAAAAATATTTGGATATCTCACCGGGAGTTCTCTAGACTTTGACATAGAGACTCCCATTTTTATTTGCTTCTTATTTGTGTTTGCAGGAACAGGAAGAGTTCACTATGAATCCAATGAAAAATGCTCAACCCAGAAAAAACTAGGGATCATATACAGCTCCCACTCCCGACTTCTGTGGAAGGAGCATTAATGTGCCTCTTATTGGAGCGGACAACTTTGAGCTCAACCCACAATTGGTCATTCTAGTGTAGCAAAATTGCTAATTTCATGGACTCCCACAGGAAGATCCCATCAGGTTCATATCTGATTTCCTGCAGATTTGTGATACTTTTGGAGTGGATCTTGATATCTACAGGCTGATGCTCTTTTCGTTCGCTCTGAGAGATCAAGCAAAAGACTGGTTGGAAGCTCAACCTAGAGAGAGCTTAAACACATACGGTAAAATTGTGAATAGGTTTCTGACTAAGTACTTTCCACCAAGGAGGTTAACCGAGTTGAGGCTAGATATTCAGAACTTTAAGCAAGGGGAGAGCGAATCCCTCTATGATGCTTGGGGGAGGTACTAACTAATGCTCAGAAGATGCCCCATTGAGATGTTCACACATTGAGCCAAGATAGATATCTTCTATGAAGGTCTCTCTAATATGGCCAAGAGGTTATTGGATCACTCTGCAGGTGGTTCTCTGCACATGCAAAAGACACCCAGAGAGGCAGATGAGCTCATTGAGATGGTTGCCTATAACCAGTACTTATACTCATCTGAGAGGACTCTGGTAAGAAAGGGAGCTCAAGAAGTAGAAACTACAGAGACAAAGAGTGCTAGGGAAAAAGTAAAATGCCCAGGAGGGGGTAGAGTGGAAGTGGACCACCTAAGAGGGAGTAGGGTGGACGTTGAATGCCTAGAGAATGGGGTAATAGACATCAATTCAAAAGACATTCCCCCCAGGCACCCTAACCACCCCTTTTCCAGAGTACAGAGCCAAACTGCCATACCCTCAGAAACTTCAGAGACCTCATAACACTCTTTCCAGTGACATTGAGGTGAATCCAAGAGAAGAGTGTAAGGCCCTCAACAGGACTAAGGAGGCTGAGCCTAAGGTGGTACACACTGTTGAAAAACTAAATGAAGAAGAGGCTCAAGAAGAGGCTGGAAGTACACTGTTACATGCCCCTCTTATGGGAAGAAAGCCTGAAGTACCACACCCTCAGAAGCCCCAAAAGGAGACCAAGGATGAGCACTACTCACAATCCTTGGAAGGCTCTGAGAGACTGCAAATCAATACTCCTATTGCTGAGGTTTTGGAGCAAAGACCTCTCTCTGTTGCATTCATGAAGAGCCTACCCACTGTAAAAGAAGCAGAGAAAGGCATAAAGGAGGACTTCTTTGAACTACCAATTCAAGAAGTTCTTGGTGATAGGTACACTCCACCTATCAACAACAACCATGTCCAGAATTAATGGTGGTGAAGACAATCAAGGAAAGCCTTGCAAAGGGGATTATGACCAAGGAACCAAAGATAATATCCATGAAGAAGAAAAGGTCTGCAAGAAACAATACAACCCCTACCCTAATAAACAAGGAGAAGCAAGCTAATAACAATAACAGAAAGCTTGTTAGGCGGAATTCAAATCTGAGGGCACTAATCTTCTCCTCTTCTCCCATGGAGTCATTTCTTTTAACAAACTGAAAGAAGAGGAAGAAAGTCAATAATCAAGTGTCAAGCTAATGCCAGTAAAGAAGCGCTTGTTGGGAGGCAACCCAACCATAAGTATCTTATAATATTTTCTTCTTTTCTGTTTTATTTCTGTTATTTTAGTTTGACTTCATATTATTTTATAGTTTTCTTAGCTTTTCTAACGTTTGTGATCATGTGTAACCATTAGAATAGAAACAGGAACGCATAGGAGAGAAACAGAACACCCTGGAGGGTGTCCCTTACTGGCGTTCAATGCTAGAAGGGAGGAGAGAGCATGGGCGTTCAACACCCACAAGGGAAGTAGTCCTGGCATTCAACGCCAAGAAGGGACCAAGTTTTCCTTGCTTGGGGATAAGCAAAGTTTTTAAGTTTGGTGTTGCAGAGCAAGCTCTAGGTGTATATTATCATCAATGGCACCAAAGGGAGGTGAATCATCTTCACAGAAGAGCACAACCTGAGCAACCATCAGCACTGAGGTGGTTGAGTTTCATCCCCCCCTTTCTTTCTATTTTTCAGTATTTTATTCTATTTTCTATTTTCTATTATAGCTTTTGCATGACCATTCTTAGGATTTCGCTCTAGTAGTTTATTTCCAAAATTTTCAAAAATTTTCATGGTTAAAGATGTCTCATGAATCACCCATAAGCTTAAAAAGAAAATTTTTGAAAAAGAAGTAGTAAAATACACAAGGTCTTGAGTATATCATAAATTATTCCAATTACTTAAGATGTGGTGGCCTCACCTTTATTTTCTGAATGTATGACTTAACAGTGCATAATTGATATTGAAGTTAAGTATGTTGGCACTTGAAGAATAATGAATTTAGAGAAGTATTATTGATTCTCTAAAAAATAAAACATATTGATTCTTGAAGCAAAAAAAAGCAGCTGATGAGCGGATAATTTATACGCTTTTTGGCATTGTTTTTAGTATGTTTTTAGTAGGATCTAGTTACTTTTAGGGATGTTTTTATTAGTTTTTATGTTAAATTCACATTTCTGGACTTTACTATGAGTTTGTGTGTTTTTCTGTGATTTCAGGTATTTTCTAGCTGAAATTGAGGGACTTGAGCAAAAATCAGATTCAGAGGTAGAAGAAGGACTGCTGATGCTGTTGGATTCTGACCTCCCTGTACTCAAAATGGATTTTCTGGAGCTACAGAACTCAAAATGGCGCGCTTCCAATTGCATTGGAAAGTAGACATCCAGAGATTTCCAGCAATATATAATAGTTCATACTTTGACCCATTTTAAACGACGCAAAAGGGCGTTGAACGCCAGTTCTGCGCTGCAGTCTGGAGTTAAACGCCAGAAACACGTCACGAACCAGAGTTGAACGTCAAAAACACGTTACAACTTGGCGTTCAACTCCAGAAGAAGCCTCTGCACGTGTAACATTCAAGCTCAGCCCAAGCACAGACCAAGTGGGCCCCGGAAGTGGATTTATGCATCAATTACTTACTTCTGTAAACCCTAGTAGCTAGTCTAGTATATATAGAACTTTTTATCATTGTATTCATAGACTTGGTTACTCCGGTTCCCCTCTGAGGCCAAGACCAATGAACTCCATTATCACTTATGTATTTTCAATGGTAGAGTTTCTACACACCATAGATTTAGGTGTGGAGCTCTGCTGTTCCTCATGAATTAATGCAAAGTACTACTGTTTTTCTATTCAATTCAACTTATTCCGCTTCTAAGATATTCATTTGCACTTCAACATGAATGTGATGAACGTGACAATCATCATCATTCCTTATGAATGCGTGCCTGACAACCACTTTTGTTCTACCTTCGATTGAATGGATATCTCTTGGATATCTAATACAGGGGACCGAGTCCGAGTTATTAAGTGTCTTCATGGTATAAGTTAGAACCCATGGATGGCCATTCCTGAGATTCGGAAAGTCTAAACCTTGTCTGTGGTATTCTGAGTAGGATCTGGGAAGGGGTGGCTGTGACGGACTTTCAACTCGCGAGTGCTGGGCTTAGTGACAGACGCAAAAGGATATTAAATCCTATTCCAGTATGATCGAGAACCTCCAGATGATTAGCCATGCAGTGACAGCGCATTGGACCATTTTCACAAGAGAGGATGGGATGTAGCCATTGACAACGGTGATGCCCTACATAAAGCTTTCCATGGAAAGGAGTAAGACTGATTGGATGAAGACAATGGGAAAGCAGAGATTCAGAGGAACGAAAGCATCTCTATACGCTTATCTGAAATTCTCACCAATGAATTACATAAATATTTCTATCTTTATTTTCTGTTTATTTATTATTATTATTCGAAAACTCCATAACCATTTGATATCCGCCTGACTGAGATTTACAAGGTGACCATAGCTTGCTTCATACCGACAATCTCCGTGGGATCGACCCTTACTCACGTAAGGTTTTATTACTTGGACGACCCAGTGCACTTGCTGGTTAGTTGTGCGAAGTTGTGAAGTTATGATTGGACCATGGTATTGTGCACCAGTTTGTTGGCGCCATTGCCAGGGAGAGAACGAACAACAAATTTTACAACCTCAGAGTAACAATTTCGCATACCAGCAGCAAAAAAAAAAAGAAAAAAATAATAAAAATAAAAAGCTCAAAAAAAAAAACAAGAGCAAGGATCCAAGGCTTTGAGCATCAATGGTTAGGAGGGTCAAAATTGGCCTAAGAAGCTCAAATGAGTTGCTATCCCTAACTATATGCTTGTGGTGTGAAGGTGTCAAGTAAAAAGCTTGAGACTGAGCAGTTAAGGTCGTGATCCAAAGCAATAAAAGAGTATGCTTAAGAACTCTGGGCACCACTGTCTAGGAATTTAAGCAAAGCTAACTTCGAATCCAAAAGGTTCCCCCAGTTAAGTGCCTGTGGGGTTTATGTATCCGATGGTAATACTTGAAAATAAAACGCTTAGAGTCACGGCTAGGCTCAAAGGTGCAAAGCACCAAAAAGAAGCTGTGTTCAAGAATCAAGAAAAGCTAAAAGAAGAGAATCAATAATATCATCCTGATTCTAGTTTCAAGAGATGTCAATATTTCTGAGCTTCAAAGGAAGGTGAGATGCTAAAACTCTTTAGAAAAAACTCTTTAGAAGTAAAGAGCTAATAGCCCCATTCAATTATTTGGAACCGAGCTTCATGGAAAACTTTAAGACTTATTGTATCCTTCTCTTCTTTTTAGTCCTACTTATTTTTGGTTGCTTGAGGACAAGCAAAAGTTTAAGTTTGGTGTTCTGATTTGTAGATATTTTATACCCTTTTTGGTACTATTTTCTTTGTGTTTTTAGTTATATTTTATTAAGTTTTATTATGTTTAGTTTTAGTGAAAAAATCACATTTTAGATGCTACTTTGAGTTTTTGTGTTTTTCTTATGATTTTACGTGATTTTTGGGTAAAAATGGCAAGTTTTGGCAAAGTCTGATTCAGAGGCAAATAAAGGATACCAGATGTTGTTAAATCCTGACTTCCATGTATTCAAACGAGCATTTCTGGAGCTATAGAGGTTTACTTGACACACTCTCAATGGAGTTGAAAAGATAACTTCCAGGGATTTCTAGTAATATATAATAGTCTATACTTTTTTTGGAAAGGACTACCCAAAACGGGCGTTGAACGCCTAAACTTACTCCCTTTCTGGTGTTCAACGCCCAAACAGGACCAACATCCTAAGTTGAATGCCTAAACTGGCGTTCAACGCCAGCCAGGGAGCAGGAACCAAAGTTGAATGCCCAGAACTCAATTTAGACGCCAGACATCAGCCTAAACACTCACCAAGTGGACCCCAAAGTGGATTTTAGCACTTTTTAGCTTATTTTATTTTCCTTTTGTAATTTTTAGTTAAAAAACATTATCTCTTAGGTTTAGTCTTAGAATGTTTATTATAAATAAGGGACTTCCTTGCTTCTGAGGAGGATGCCTCCCAAGAGGGGAGAAGCATAGACACACTACATTACACCTTCTTATCTGTTTTTCTTTGTAAAGCATGAGCAACTAAACCTCCTAAGTTAAGGATAGGAGCTCTGCTTATTCCCATGCATTAATATCATTACTTTTCTTCTTTAATATATGTTTGATTCCATTCTATGATGTATTGTCATTCTTCATCTTTATGAATCTGGGGTGGAACGGAAGTATGACCCCATATTCTACATGAGTTCTTGCGAGTCCCTGACCGGATAGTATTGAGCTACAGCTTGAGAATGCATTATAGATTCCAATAGGTTATCTGGGCTAATTGGGATAAGTGACATAAAATCTCGTTAGTCATGGGTAATTGAGGTTTCTGTGGTGCTAAGGCTAGAATCCTAAGCTTCATTCTTCGATCCAGAATATCTGACCTTGTCTGTGGCGTTTTGAGTAGGATTATTAGAGATTGAATTGCGTGAGCTTCACCCTCGTTCAGATTGAATGACCATTGACCATGGCGTTTGATATGGATCAGAGGAGATTAATGACCACTGACCCTGGCTTTAATCACTTACAGCCTTGCCATTGAATGAATCATTTGTTGTTAAATTAGTCAGTAAGAAGTATTAATGCGGAAGGATAAGTATCTCCGAGGCCTTAACTGCTTCCATATATTACCTCTTTACCAATTTAATTGCTTTTCTTTACTTTCTTGTTTATGTGAATCTAACAACAACAACTCTCTTTTCTAATCACTTGACTAAGATCTGCAGGATAACCACTGCTTGCTCAATCCAACAATCCTCATGGGATCGACCCTCACTCACCTGAGGTACTACTTGGACGACCCGGTGCATTTGCCGGTTCAGTTGTGCGAGTTCTAATTTTGCGCACCATGGTGCAGATACTGCAAAACTCATAAATATCTCTTCAACCTTAACAAATTGCTCGATAATGCGAATGATCATAAATCGTGATTGGTAATGAAACAAAACTTACATTTCACCATCGATCATTCTGTGTCTGAAACTCTGATATCCGACATATCCTTGCCCAAATAACATTGAAGGTGTCTACAAGATCTCAAAAACTCGCTTATCGCTAAAATGGTTATGACGAAGATATTGTGTGTATCAAAATCGAGTTTTTTATTTATGTTTTTTACTGCAATAACTCAAATTCGGTTCAATATAATTGAACGTATGATTCACAATTTAAGTCATTACAAAGTGAGTTTAATTCTAAACTTTTGGTATGGTATCCACTAATTAATAATGGTACTAATTAATAATAAAGAGGGGAAAGGTGCTTGTGGAGGCATCTTAAAAGACTGTGATAAAAAATTTATTGCATGTTTTTAATGCCAACCTAGGATATCCTTGTGACTTTCGCAGAACTCATGAGTGTTCTTCTCGGCTTGGATCTAATATATAGCCTAGGCTCTGCAAATATGGAGATTGAAGTGGACTCGACAATGGCTGTTGGCTCACAAAACTTGAGTGAGCTCCACTCTACCAAACTATTGGTTTTTGCCATCAAGAAGTACTACAACAACTTAAGTAGCTGGTCTCTTCATCATGAGTTTAGGGAAGCTAACACTTATGCAGAAAAGTTAGCTTCTCTTGATCATAGTTTGCAATATGGCTGTCACATTTATTTTACTTTGTCTTTTTGAATCTCCTTATGTTTCCATGTTAATTCGGTTGGTATAGCTCTTCCTAGGATTATTTCTTTGTAATTTTTCTTTTCTCAGGTATTAAGCCCCATTGTTAATTTAAAAAAAAAAGATTAGTCACTTGATGAGTGAAAATTATAGCTCACAGAAACTGGCAAATGCACCGGATCGTTCAAGTAATACCACGGTGAGTGGATAACATTTCCACAAGAATTAATGGATTGAGGCAAGCAACGTCTAACTAAATGTCTAATTAGATCTATGAAATCTTAGAATTTGGATTGTGGATCTTAAAGAAAAGAAGAAACAGAGAAGAAAGACTTGGAAGAATGCTTCAAGTTGAGAAAAAATCAATGATGAGAATGTTGAAGGCTTCTGAGATGTTTGATTCTTGGAAGAACAATGCTTATGCTTTCTTATTTAATTCATGCATAATATTTTCACAGCAAATCATTTATAACTAAACTCCAATTCCTTGGTGACTTAATTTCTCTAAACCTAATTAATCGCCACTCCATTGTTCAACTAATCGAGAGAAGCGGTGAAGAAGGCTTTCAATTCTAAGCCACACAACCTTCAAGAACTATCACTAGCCGAATTATATGTCACGTATTCGAACTAGATCTAGATAAGTGAAGATTTTGAGATGAGTTTTAAGATAATTCTAAAATTAATTTTTCCAAATGTAAAATCAGAATCCAAGACAGATTAAAATATTTTCCAATAGTTTTAACCCTTATTGATAAAGAAGAAAACTCAATCTTAAAAAAGTAAAGAAGCATGAATTGAAATAAAAAAAAACACTTACATTATTAATCCTAAAACCAAATAGAGCTCCTAACCTTCAACGGAGAAGTTTCTTGACTCATGATGAAAGAAACTAATCCTAATTATGAGAGAGTGATCTGCCGAAGGGGTCGTTCCCTCTCCTGTGAACAAAGTTTAGTTATTTATAGCCTAAATTCTAAAATTTAAATTCAAAACGAACCCTAATCTTTTCCTTCTGAAAGATAAGATAGCTAACTACTTACTTTTAAATTCAAATCAAAATAATAATTCAAATCTAATTCTAATAACATATCCTAACAACCAAATCTCTATATTTCTAGAAGGAATTATGATAACTAATCTCTTGAATCTTCAATATTTGGATGTGATTAAGGCTTCTAATAATTTGATAATTAAATTTGGGCCTTGTCAAGTGTTGAAGAATTGAGTTTGGAAGTTGAGTAGTGTGGATACGCTGGACTTGTGATCTTCAATTTTGGACGTAAGTGCAATTGCACCTTCCAGGGGGTTTGGACGCCAGGCTTGCAAGGTGACACACCGGGCTTGTGTGCTTGAATTGGAGGGATGCGGGTATTGTGTTGGATGGAGGGATGGACGCCGGGTTTGCTCACATGGCCGCCGTGCGTGTGTGCATCATTGAGGGGGGCTGCAGGGCGTCCATGCTTGAAGGCTTGGGCGTCCAATTTTCTTCCTTATGGGGCTGGTTGAAACGTCTTTGAACCGATTTTGTGTTTTCTTGCTAGAAAGCCTTAATTTTTGCTTATTTTGAGTAAAAAACACCTGAAAATAAAATAATACTAACACAACTCCAAATATTTGATTAGTTATGAAATTTCACTAGAAAACATAAGAAATTTGATTAAAAAAATCTAAGCAAACCTAAGAAATCCTATGAAAATAAATGAAAAAAGACCCTAAAAATGCTTAAGATGACGTATCATCACAACACCAAACTTAGAACTTTGCTCTTTCTCAAGAAAAAAAAGAAAAGTAAATAGAGTTTATCTTAAGTGAAAAGAATTGAAGAGTTTACAAACTTGATTTTTAAAAACAAAAGTGGGATTTATGATAATCTTTGTTGTTATCTTCGACCTCTCTTATCTTTCATAAATCTTGCATACTTAGGATTTTGAGAATTTTAAAAACTTAGATCCGAATTGTATTATGAGAATTCTTTTGGGCTTATATGACTTGAAACTAGTGACTTTACATTTAATTTAGGAAAAGATCTTTGAGGCTTTTTTGACTTTTAGTGTTTTGCATAAGACAGCTCTTAATGGGCTTTTAATCGATAATCCTGGGCCAGTTAGCCAAAGTTACCAGGTGATAAAGCACCTCTTGATTCTAATTATCCAAGCCGCTCCTTGACACAATCGGACCACGAGCACATCACAAGGTTTTTATTGATCTAGACGTCGATGCCTAGAGCCTGTTTGGACTTCTTAATGTTTTGTTTTAAGGCGACTCTATAAGCGTGCTTTCAATCAATAATCCTAGTCCAGTTGGCCCAAGTTATCGGGTGATAAAGCACCCCTTGGATTTATTCGCTCAAGTCTTTCCATAAAACACAAACATCACAAGCACATAACTGGGCCATAGTCGTTGGTATTCAGAGCCTTATAACTTTTGATTCCTTTGATCTTTTCAGACTTTTTTTCACTGTTTCAAGGAATTGATCATCGAATTCTCACAATACTTCTTCAAAATATTATTTGTGAAGATTCCCATTCCATTTTCTCAAGATTCAATTATCTTAAATTCTTCAAATACAACCACATATTCTTAAGCACTACCAATTTTGTTTTTATTCAATTCTTTTTATTAAGATAGCTGATAAACCCCGTTTTCAAGGTTTATCTTGTGTTGGATTTAGATTATTTTGCTAACCTTTTCTCACATTTAGCCAATGATTTAGCATGATTGTGTGATCTCTCTCTTATTTGTGCCTAAGT
Organism: Arachis ipaensis; assembly: GCF_059453495.1. Taxonomy (NCBI): domain Eukaryota; kingdom Viridiplantae; phylum Streptophyta; class Magnoliopsida; order Fabales; family Fabaceae; genus Arachis; species Arachis ipaensis. The sequence goes on from NC_142436.1 coordinate 76,756,191, forward strand.
GTAAAAAGCATGCTTTTTGGTCTTTGATTAGATAACTTTAACTTCTCCTTGATTCCATAAGATGCCTTGATATGTTTGTTAGCAATCTCAGGTTGAAAAAGGCTAGGAATGAATCAAGGGAGCAAGGAAGGAAGCATGCAAGTGGAGAAGATCATGAAAAGCCAAAGAATTGAACTCGGCCATGGACGCGCGCGGGCACCAAGCGCTTACGCGCACATTGCGAACTTACCCATGGACGCATACGCGTGCTGTGCGCGTACTCGTCGGTGCTGATTTATGATTTTTTAATGAAAACATGGCCAGTGAATTCTTAAAGCCTGTGGGGCCCAATCCAAGCCAATTTTGGCGCCAAAACACTCAAAAGGACCAAGGATTGAAGAGGGATGATCATCTTGAATCATAACACACATATTAGGATTAGTTTTAGTCTTAGTTTTAGAGAGAGAAGTTCTCACTTCTCTCTAGGATTAGAATTAGGATTAGGTATAGTTCAATAATCTAGATCTAGGTTTCAATTCATGCTTTCTTCTTCTTCTACCTCTCAATTCTATGTTGTTACATTCATCACTTTTCTATTGTTGTTATTACTTTCTTCTATTTTGTTTGTAGATCTACTCTTGTTCATCCTAGTTTCTTTTAATGTGTTTTGAGGTAATTCATAATAATTGTGTTTCTTTTGATTGTTGTTATTAATTCCTTGCAATAAGTAGTTGTTAGATTTCATTGTTGTTATCAATTTACCTTGCTTTCCTTTTATGCCTTCCAAGTGTTTGATGAAATGCTTGGTTGGATTTTAGTGTAGATTTTGTACCTCTTGGCTTTGGTAGAGTAATTAGTGACGCTTGAGTTATCTAATTCCTTTGTTGATTGATAATTAGAAGTTTCTAATTGATTTAGATACTACTAAAGCTAGTGTTTCCCTTGGGAGTTGGCTAGGACTTGTAGAATCAAGTTGATTCATCCACTTGACTTTCCTCTATGATTAGAGGTTAACTAAGTGGTAGCAATGGACAATTTATGATCACAATTGAGGAGGATAACTAGGATAGGACTTCTAGTTCTCATATCTTGCCAAGAGCTTTGTTAGTTGTTAGTTTATTTTCATTGCCATTTACATTTCATGCCTCCTATCCCAAAAACCCCAAAATACCTCATAACCAATAACAAGACACTTCATTGTAATTCCTAGGGAGAATGACTCGAGGTTTAAATACTTCGGTTTATAGATTTTAGGGGTTTGTACTTGTGACAAACAAATTTTTGTATGAAAGGATTATTGTTTGGTTTAGAAACTATACTTGCAACGAGCTTTCATTTGTGAAATTCTAAACCGTCAAAAGTACTCTCATCAATAGCCTCCATTATAGAGCATAATTACTGGAGGAACAAACATAAAAGAGAAAGAAAATAGAAACAAATTGATGTAGTGAATGCAAAAAGAAAAGAGATAAAGAAAATCATAAACAAGAACAAAGAACAATAAAAAGCAAAAGCAAAGGAAAAAGAAATAACTAACCACCAGAGAGGATTCATCTTAGCCAATCTTCACTATATCCTTCATTATCCAGAGGCTCATGGTGTTATCAACACCAAACTTAAAGGCTTACACTAAACTTAGAGTTTAATAGAGCTTTAGGAATAAGTGTAAATTATATAAAGAAGTATATGTGCAAGGAAAATAAAGGAACATGATAAACCTTAATCAGTGTGGTTTTAAATAAGGAAGGGTTCCTTTGAAGATGCTTGACTTTTAATTCGGGACGTCTAGCGTCCCTGAATATTGGCTCCATGGGAGCTTGCCTTGGCCAGACGTCGGGCTTTTGGGAAGACATGCCGGGCGTGTAGCCTTCCTTTGGCTTATGGATGCTGGGCATTCAATTCCCAATGCCTAGTGTTCACGCCTTCTATTTTTTTAAGGAATACGTAAACTGTAAAAACATGCATGCAAAGAAGGAGAAGAAGAAGAAATTAATGCAACTATGGAATGAAAAAGAAAAAGAACACGAAAGGGAAAACTAACAATAGTTGGGTTGTCTCCCAACAAGCGCTTCTTTAACATCACTAGCTTGATGTTGAGTCTTCTTGGTTAGAGGTTGGGATGAGTGATGGGTGAAAATCAAATTCCACACCCAAAACTCACCGGCAAGTGTACCGGATCGCATCAAGTAGTAAAACTCACTTAGAGTGAGGTCGATCCCACAGGGATTGATGGATCAAGCAACTTTAGTGGGTGATTAGTCTAGTCAAGCTAACATTGGTGAATTGAATGAAATTGAACCAACAGAAAGAAAATTGCAGTGAATTTAAAGTGCAGAAAGTAAAATTGCAGAAACTTAAAGTGCAAGAAAGTAAAATAGCTAAAACTTAAATTGCAAGAAAAGTAAATGACTGAAACTTAAAGTGCAAGAAACTTAAATTGCTGAATCTAAATTGCTGGAAATCTTAAATTGCTTGAAGAATAAAGGATTTGGGGACTGGGATTCAAAATAAAACTGAAATTGTAAAATGCAGAGAAGTAGAAGATGAAGTAGATTTGCAGAAGAACTAAAGCAGAAATGAAAATTTGCAGAAGAAGTGAAAATCCGAAAGAAACAATTGAGATCCGATCTTTAATTCATAAATCCAGGAAACAGAAAAGAAATGGAACTCCAAGAGGAAGAACTTCAAAGAATTCTTCAATCAGAGTTCAAAAGCCCAGAATCAGAAAGTAGAAGTTGCAGAAAATAAAAACAGAAAATGAACCCAGATCCGATCTCAATTTTCAAATTTAAAAAGGAAAATTAAAAGAGAGCTCTCTATCCTACTCCTATTGCTCTCTAGCAGAGCCAACCTCTCTAATAAAATGAAACAGATGCCTTTTTATAGGCTTTTACAAAATTAAGATGGAATTGAAATTAAAAACAAATTTAAATAAAATTCCTATTCTAACTATCTCTTGTGCCTTTGAGTGATGATAATGGGCTTTGCTTGCTTTGGATTTGAAGAAGAGTGGATCCGGATTGGCTTGGTTCAATTGAGTCAGGGTGCATTTGGTTCGAATTTGGTGGGAGCCATGCTCTAGTGGAGCGCTCAGTTTTGTAAGGAAACGTAGCGCTTCCTTGCCTTGTGCCTCCCTTCGAACCAAGCCTTGCCCATGGTGTAAACATAGTGCTCAGTGAAGTATTTCAACGTAGTGCCCCTTTGCTTGTGTTGGTCTCCCTCTTCGAGCCTTGGCTACTCCACTTTGTGCCAATTTCCTTTTGCCCATAGCGCTCACTTATTGAGCGCTCAGTTAACTCATTGAGCGCTACTCCTTGTGTGTGGACAGCACAAGTCCCTTGCTCCCAAGCTTGGAAATCACGATAAAGTGAAAAGAGTTAACGTAGCGCTATGCTTTTTGGTCCTTTGGTTGAGCGCTACGTGGTTCCCCTTTTCGAGCCTTGGTGTGAGCACTTGCTTGGTTGGTTTTTGGGCCTTAAAGATGCCTATTACTTGTGCTTCAATTTTATGCCAAATATAGATTGTTATATATCGTTGGAAAGCTCTGAATGTCAGCTTTTCAATGCAACTATAAGCACATCAATTAGACATCTGTAGCTCAAGTTATGGTCCTTTGAAAGAGGCATGGTCGTGCTGTCACAAGGCTTAAGAAAATCCCGAAAAAGTGAACTATTTTAACGTAGCGCTCCCTTCAATTGAGCGCTAGTCTTTGTTTCTTTCATTCATGGTCATGGGCCACACTTTTAAAAGCGTGGCCTAAGACATCAAAGTGTGCTCCAACTTCAAAGTGTGCTCCAAAACTCTTTTTTTCTCCTTTTTAGGTTATTCTGTGCTTTTTTGCTTTTTCTTCTTATTTCCTACAAAGTTTATCAAATCAAAAGATCAATGAAATATACCATTTAAACACAAAAGAATGCAATATTTAAGCACTAATTATCAATTTCTTGTATGAAAAAGCATAGAAAAGCATGACATGATGACATGTCATCAATGAGTTTTATTGATCTACTTTCCTAAGATAGAGTTTCAATCTTTGTCCGTTGACCACGAATCTCCTTACAGAATTTTCTTCTATTATTTCGACATGTCGATATGGGGAGATTTTACTCACAATGAATGACCTCGACCACCTTGATTTTAGCTTTCTAGAAAAAAGCTTCAATCTTGAATTGAATAGCAATACCTTCTGACCCAATTTGAATTCTTTTGAGAAGATTTTCTTGTCATTCCACTTATTTGTTCTTTCTTTGTATAATTGGGCATTGTCATAGGCTTGATTTCTAAATTCATTAAGCTCATTGAATTGTAAGAGTCTCTTCTCTCTCATAGCCTTGGCATCAAAATTCAAGAATTTGATTTTCCAGAATGCTCTATGTTCTAGCTCAACAGGTAAATGGCATGCCTAGCCATAGACCAATTGATAAGGTGACAGGCCAATGGGTGTTTTAAAGGCTGTTCTATAGGCCCATAGAGCATCATCAATCCTTCTGGACCAATCCTTCCGAGAGAGGTAGTGACCATCTTTTCCATAATTCTTTTTAGTTTTCGGTTAGATACCTCTATTTGTCAACTAGTTTGTGGATGATATGGAGTTACCACTTTATGTCTGACTCCATACTTTTAAAGAAGAGCATCGAGTTGCTTGTTACAGAAGTGAGACCCTCCATTACTAGTTAGTGTCCTTAGAACCCCAAATATGTTGAAGATTATCTTTTTCAAGAATCCAATTACAACCTTAGCGTCATTAGTGGGTGATGGCATGCCTTTCACCCATTTGGAGACTAGTATGTAAAGGTTTGAATTTGAGGAAGAAAAATGTCCCATTATGTCAAGTCCCCATACATCAAATAACTCTACTTCAAGTATGAAATTTTGTGGCATCTCATGTCTCTGGGAAAGGTTTCCGAATCTCTGATATCTATCGCATTTTTCAATAAAGGATTGGGTGTCCTTGAAAAGAGTAGGCTAATAGAGGCCGCTTTGAAGTACTTTAGCTGTCGCCTCTCTCCATTAAAGTGGTCACCATAGTCTGAATTGTGGCAATACCATAAAACCCCTTGAATCTCTTCCTCAGAGATACATCTCCATATGATGTTATCAGAATATCCTTTTAAGAGGTATGGGTCATGCCATATGAAGTATCTGGAATCATGAATAAATTTTGTTCTTTGATTCCAATTAAGTTCCTTAGAAATGATTCTTCTAGCCTTATAGTTAGCCATGTTAGCAAACCATGGTATAACTTTAATGACTTGGAGTTGTTCATCTGGGAACTCTTCCTTGAAGGGTATTGGTGGTGCTTGAGATTCTTCAAGAAGGATTATGGAAAGATGGTCTACTATTGGATTTTCTGTGACCTTTCTATCCCAAAATTTCCACATCAAATTCTTGAATAAGTAACACCCATCTTATCAATCTTGACTTGGCATCCTGTTTAGACAAAAGATATTTAAGAATAGAATGATCAGTGTAGACTATTACTTTTGAACCAATTAAATAAGATCAAAATTTATCAAAAGCAAATACTACAGCTAACAGTTCTTTTTCAGTTGTTGTGTAATTTTTCTATGTGTCGTTCAAAACACGACTTACATAGTAAATTACATGTTATAGCTTGTCTTTTCTTTGTCCGAAGACTGTGTCTATGGCATAGTCACTAGCATCACACATTAATTCAAAAGTTTGGATTATTAGTGCACACACAAGTTTGGATTTTAAAGTTTCAAAAGCATGCAGGCATTCTCTATTGAAAATAAATGGAGCTTCTTTTATTAATAAACTGCTTAGTGGTTTGTAATTTTTGAAAACTCCTTTATGATTCTCCTATAAAATCCTACATGTCCCAAGAAACTTCCAATTGCCTTCACATTCACTGGTGGTGGTAATTTCTCAATTACCTCTACCTTGGCTGTGTCAACCTCTATTCTTTTAATTGAGATCCGACGTCCAAGAATAATTTCTTCAGTGACCATAAAATGGCACTTTTCCCAGTTCAAAACTAAGTTTATTTCTTGGCACCTTTTCAAAACTAACGACAAGTGGTACAAGAAATTATTGAATGTATCACCAAATATAGAAAAATCATCCATATAAAAATACTTCTATAAATGTTTTTACCGTATCAGAAAAGATAAAAAGCATACACCTTTAAAAGTGGCTAGTGCATTACACAACTCGAAGGGCATCCTTCGATAAGCAAAAATTCCATAGGGACATGTGAAAGCAGTCTTTTCTTTATCAAGGGGGTCAACTGCAATTTGGTTGTACCTAGAATACCTATTAAGAAAGCAATAGAATACATGGCCAGTGATGCGCGGAAACTTGCCTCTCAACAAATTTCCTTCCGGCAAGTGCATCAGATTGTCGTCAAGTAAAAACTCACTGTAGAGTGAGGTCAAATCCCACAGGGATTGGTATATTGAGCAATGTTAATTGGAGAATTATGCTAGTTGAGCAAAATCGAAAGTGAATTGAGATTTGCAGAAAGTAAAATTGGTGGGAAACATAAATGACAAGAAATTAAATGACAGAGAATTAAATTGCTGGAATTAAAGAACAGGAACTTAAATTGCAAGAAATTAAAAGGGAATGGGGATTTAACATGAAATTAAAGAAGCAAAATGTAAATAGAATGGGTAAATCAGAGGGGAATCATTGGGTTAAGGAGATGTACAATTATCCGGATCAAATTCATTTCCATCTCTTCCGCAATCAATGCATTCATTGATCTTCTTGGCAATCTTAAGTGATTGGATCCCAATTCCTTGGCTCACCAATCTCTCTAAGCATGAAAAATTGCCCAATTCCTTGATTTAAGTGCTCATTGGAAGGGATGAAGTTTGATGACTGATTATACCACACAAATTCATAGATCAAAGTATTGGTAGGATTACATGTCACTATATCCATCCAAACCCCAATCTAATCCAATGTGAGAAAGCATTTCTAGCATGATCTCCTCATTCCTCTTCCAAGGTTCCGAGGAGATCCAATTATGAATAGCTTCTTTCCCAAGATAACTATCCAATTAGATGAAGAACGAAAGCTTTCTAGCAAAATCAAGAGAAAAGAGAGAAGAAGATGAATGAAAAATAATATTGATCCACTGAATTACACAAAGCTCCATAACCCAATGAAATGGGGTTAGTTGTTCATAGCTCAATTCAAATTTACAGAAAAAGAAAAGTGCAGAAAGAAATAAAGAAAGTACAAAAGAAAGAAAAAAAAAGTGCAGGAAATGTAATCGGAGAATTGAACTCCCAGAGCCCCCTCAGGGCCTCCCCGAAGCTCCCCTCATCTTCAACAATTCTTCTATTTATAAACATCTTCTCATCTTCAATTGGATCAAGTATTTGGATGTGGGCCTTGGCCTTGATTGAAGCAATGAGGAATGATTCTTAGTAATGAGCATTGGCAACTAACTTTCATATTGGGCATAGGTGCAATTTGAAATTGAATTGGCCTTAACGTTGGTGATCATGTTTGAGGGCAAACGTTGGGCCAAACGTCCTTTGAAGAATAGTTTCTCGTTTGCTGTCATTGATGTTTGACTCAACGTTGGAGGGCCAACGTTCTGCTATTCACCCGTACGCGTGACCTACACGTACGCGTGAATGATCAAATTTGCCATTTCAGGCATGCGCGTGCTGTATGCTTGTGCGTGGTTGGGCTGTAAAAGTATGTTCACGCGTACGTCGATGCAAAATTCCCAACTCCCATTTCTGAAATTTTATCGCGAACGTTGGAGGCTAACATTTGAACCAACATTAGACTCCAACGTTCGCACATCCACGCGTGCGCGTCACCTACGTGTGCGCATAGATGCCAAATTTTCAAGTTCCAAACTGAATGTTGCACATCAAACCTTGGGGACGTTACTTTGTCCTCTTGTCAACGTTGCAAATTTTACGCCCACTATAGACTATTAAATATGGTTAGAAATATCTGAATGTAAGCTTTCTAACCCAACTGTAATCACCTCAATTGGACATCTTCAACTTAAGTTATGCTCCTTTGAAGGGGACAGGTCGCTGGCGTCGGAGTGCAACGTTGGAGGCAACGTTGGACCTCCAACGTTTACACCAACGTTGGGAATATTTCCAGATTCGGAAGCTCAAACGTGCTGTCCACCCCATACTATTAAATATTGTTGGAAAGCCCTGAATGTCTACTTTCTAATGCTGTTGGAAGCACATCATTTGGAGCTCCACAGCTCGCGTTATATTCCATCGAAGGGGAAGAGGTCAGCTGGCCTTACTACAGGTTGGTACCATGTTCATTTATGCACTTTTCAGGGCAGTTTTCTCCCTCAATTTTAGTGTCCACCATGTAGTGCCATATATTCTTGGAAAGCTCTCTATTCCTACTTTCCAATGCTTTTCGAATCACCTCATTTAGAGCTCTGTAGCTCAAGTTATTCTTGTTGGAAGTATACCCCTTCAGGCTATAGGGAGCAACGTTTCCAGCAACGTTGGAGCACCAACTTTGGCTCCAACGTTGCTTCCCTTTGCCTCCTTTCATGGCCTTCTTGTTGCCTCTTTGCCTTTCCTTTTCTTAGCTTCCTTTCCACCTATCATCAACCAAACAAATACATCAAAGCTTTGCTATAGTCACAAGAATTTGCCTCATTCTATGCACAGAAGTAATATGGCATAAATCTCATAAAAATGCATAAAATTAACAATGTTTGATTGAATCATTACAAGCATGAATTTCTCATCCAAATACTTACTTATTGCCTAAGAAATACATAAAACTACTGATGGATATTTTGGAAAATGAATTCCAACATCCAAAACTCACCGGCAAGTGTACCGGGTCGCATCAAGTAATAATAACTCACATGAGTGAGGTCGATCCCACAGGGATTGAAGGATTGAACAATTTTAGTTTAGTGGTTGATTTAGTCAAGCGAATCAAGTATTGGTTGAGTGGTTCGTGATTGACAGAAGCTAAATTGCATAAAATGTAAAGGAAGAGGGAAGAATTGCAGTAAATTAAAAAGAACAGAAAGTAAAAGTGCTGAATCTTAAAAAACAAGTAAATTAAATTGCAGAAGCTTAGATTGCAAGAAATATAAATGACTGAATATTAAAGTGCAAGAAAGGTAAATTGCTTGAATTATAAAAGGAATTGGGAACGGGGATTGCAGAAATTTAAACAAGCAGAAGTAAATTGCAATAAGCAGAAGAGTAAAAGGTGAATTGAAGTAAAGTGGATCTTAAACAGCAAAGTGAAAATGATTGAAGAATTAAAAATAGAAAGTAAATGCAACTCAATTGCAGAGATTAAAAGAGAAATTAAAGATCTCAGGAGTGGAAGGGACTAGAAAACAAGTCTAGATCTCAAATCCTTCCTTGATCCAGCAAGAACAATTGCAAAAAAAAATGGAAAAGTAAGTTGCAGAAGTAGTAGAAGAATGAAAGCAGTAAACAGAATTTGAAATGTAAATCAAAATTTCTTAGAATTATGCAGAAAGATAAAACAAGAGATCTCAAGGTGAGATTGAAACAGAAATTTTTCAATTCTTCACCAAAGATCCAAAACAAGAAGTAAAGAGTGCTTAAGCAAGAACAAGGAAGAAGAGAGATCAATTCTCCTTCCAAATTCTCCAAGATCCAAATTCAAAGTAAAAACTCTCAAAAATTACAAAGATGAAAATTCTCAAAGAAGCAAAAGGTCCTTTCTAAATCCAACTAACACTTATTTATACACTTCCTAATTTAGATCTAAGAATTTGGGTGCGCTCTAAAATTTGGTGAAGAAATGAATTAATTTGGATTTTTGATGGATTTTGGCCCAAGGTGCACCTCCCAGGGGATGGCTCAGTTCAAATACCAAACTGAGCGCCCAATGTGCTTTTGTGTTGCCCAGTTGGTGCGCGTCCAGCCTTGTTCAGGTTGCTCTTCAATAGAGCTCAGTTGGAAAATTGAACTGAGATCTATGTCTTGCCTTGGGTGTCTCAAGCGTGCGTCCTAGCTCCCTGGCCGTGTCAAAGTGCACATGACAAGCTCCTTGGTGTGCTTCTTGTTGTGCCAAAGTATGGAGGATGGGGGGGGAGAGTAGCGCTCAGTTGGGAAAACCAACTGAGCTCCCCTTGTAGCGCTTTGCCTTGGCTTCATGCTCCCAGGTTCGAATCCTGGTGGAAGCAAACTAATGCTAATTTTTTTGGGTCATGAGTTCGATACCTTGTAGCTTCACTCCTTGGAATTTTGCTTTGAATTAATTTTGGAGAACCCCCGATAAAGCTCACTTAGTGAACTGAGCTTTATGTCTTTGCCTTGCCTTCTTTGGTGCTCAGTTAACTAAGTGAACTGAGCTTTGTGCCTTGCTTTCTCCTTTTATTCTTTGTGAAGCTCGGTTCACTCACTTAACTTGGCTTCCATCCTTCTTTGATGATGCCACGCTTTTCTTTTCCTTTGGGCACGCTCCTTAGGCTACGCTTTTCTTATTTTCTTCTTTCTTCACCTACAAGTAATCAAAACAACCAATCAAAGTATCACCAAATTCACAAGGTTTAAAGTTCACTCAATTCAATTAATTTTAGCTTAAACGTCATGATTTTGTATCAATTAAAGGGTGGTTGGTTGATTTAACAAAACATGCAATTCTACTCCAAATTACTTACTTACAATGCAAGAAAGTGCATAAAACCTAATAAAAACAAAGAAAAAAACTGGTAAAACTAGGCTAAGATGACTTGTCATCACAACACCAAACTTAAAACTTGCTTGTCCCCAAGCAAGGATTAAACATAAGAGAAGATAAAATGTAATAGAGAAGTATACATGTCCTTATTAAGCAGATAGTTGAACTTGGTTCATGGGATTTCATGCAGATCAATAGTAGCTCATTTATTACTTGCTGTTAAACAGACAATGTTTCTTCAAAGATTCACTAAGGTTGCTACTACAATGCCTTACTTTTTGCTTACTTCCCTTGGTAGCTTTTTTTTTTTCTTCTTTCTTTTGTATTAGAGAGCTTATTACTTATTGAAGGCTTGGTGGCAAATATTGCAGTGGTCTTTGGCTTAATTTCACTCAACATTCCTTCACCACAGACACATGGCTCACCTTTTTCTTCCTAGGATCATTGATGCCCAGCATCTCTTTGGATAACTAAATGGTTTTGTAGCTAGGTTGCTCTTTATTGTGGACTTTCAGTTGGCAATCCAAAATCAGTTGATCTAAGTGGCCAAGTTATGAAATACTCCTTAGAACTTACTTGTCCAAGCATATCCTAGTACAAAAACACCACAGGCATGTGTCCTAGGGTCCAAGCTATTGGTGTCTAGCCTTATTGTTTGTTTCTTTGCCACTTTTTGGCTTTTCTATTTCTTTTTCTTTCTGTTTTGGTTCATTTTCAAGGGATTCTTTATTAATTCAAGGCTTCATAGCAGCAAACTAGTTTAGGCTTCAAGTAACATGTCATTATGTAGCAATTATTTTGTGAGCTAACAGTTGAATCAAACATATACCACCACTAACTTTCATTCTAACTTGTGCAACATTGAACAATTATTTTTTCAAATAAAACATCTCTCTTTTATTCAAACATCAAGGGAACAAAGCAAAGTACTCAAGCTAATGAAAGATAACAAGATTATGTAGATAGCCTCTTCTAGCAAAAATTATGCAGAACAAAAAGAAGGCACTTGGATGTATATCATGTTTCAGATACACATCTTCCTTATTTAATTTGAAATTATGAAAGAGCTTCACCACCTTTTATTTGTTATGCTCCTGGCCTTTGCTTGATTCTCCCTTCTTCTTCTTTCTTTTCCCAAGCTTGGAATAGTCTCGAACTTCTTCACTAGGGCACCTTCTATCCCAGATAGGATCTATGAGACCTGTGAGCCCAGCTGTCTCCAATCTTTGATACATCATTTCTGTATAATGCTGGGTTTTTGCTTTCTGTTGGTCTCTTAAGTCTTGGCACAGCTCAAATGGTTTGATTTGTGAATTTAATCCTGGCATACAGTGGGTCAAATAATCTAACTTTGCTTGTGTATTTTCATAATGCTCTATTCGCTGTACTTGTCTAGTCTCTCCAATGGTATGATGAACGTTCTTCCACTAATACAAGTTGTGAGTATATTCCCCATATTTGCCCTGGCTCAAGTACAATTTATCATATAATTCTCAGAATTCTGTCGATTGTTCCTTTTGTCCTTCAAGAATCTTTGCTTGAAACTCTTGTTGTTGAGCCATCATTTGTTGATGCCAGCTTGCTTGTGTTTCCTCCTTTCGATGCTGCCAAGCCTCATTTTGCTCTCTATCCTTCAAATATTACTCCTGGTGCTCTAGATATTGCTCTTGTTGTTGCAGATATAGCTCCTGTTGCCTTGAATACTGCTCTTGTGCTCTCACATTTTGTTGTGATATCTCCTCAAGAGCTTCCTGCAATTGACTCATGTATATGACACCAGGAGCTTGTTCGTCCCTCTTTTGTGACCTTCTTCTTCTGTGAGTTCTTTCTTCCTCTTGATCTTCCTCTTTCTCTTCATTAAGACCCTCCATTTTTCTCTTTGTAATTCCTCTGGTTTGTCTCACCTTCTCCGTATCTTCATCTTTGAAGAGCACTCCAGCTTTGTTATACAATCTCAGAATCGTGCTTGGGTGCCCAAGCCTACTCGATTTGTATGTGTCTTCAGCCATCTCCTGGATACTGTCTGCTATGAGTTGGGCAAGGTTGATTTTCTCTCCATGTAGGATGCAGTATGTCAAGAGAGCTCTCTTGATTATGACCGATGAGGTATTCGCAGTAGGGAGTATTGATCCCCTTACTACCTCATACCACCCCTTTGCCTCAGGTGTGAGATCAAATCTCTTCAGACAACTTGGGGTTCCCTTTGAGTCTCTTTCCCAGTCTCTTCCTTCAATACATAATCCTTCCAATATTTCATCAGGGTCATTATCACCACGCAATCTGTCTTCATAGCTAAGCTCCTCATAAGTTATGGTTCTCAACTTTAGAGCTCTTGTAATTGATGGTGGACTAAAATCCACCTCAACACCTCTGACATAACTTTTGTAAGGGGGCTATCTTCGCTCTCTTTAACAGCATTGGTGTAAAACTCCCTTATCATAACAGCACTAATCTCAGTGAGAGGATGGCATAGAAGATCCCATCTTCTTTCCTTGGTGATTTGTTGCATGATGGGATATTCTCCCTCCCTCAGCTTGAACCCCATTTCAGGAATGATAAGCTTTGTTTTCATGAGCCTCTGGTATCTTGCTTCATGAAATTGGGATTTGAACCTCTTTGTGTCATAGGATGGAGGTTCGGTCACCATTGGTTCCTTTCCTGGTCTTCTCCTTGAACTTGAAGGAGCCATTGAATTTGGGTAAGAATAAGAGATTGGTAGGGTTGTGTTTGGAGTGATGTTCGGTCTTGTTGTGAAAGGGAAGAAGAAATTGTGTGCTGTTTAGAGAAAGGGGACTTGTCGGCTGTGTTTATTGATTAGAAGAAAAGTGAAGCTAAAGTTTTTAAGTGAAGGTGGCTTGTATGAAAGTGTACTCCATGTTGTGTTAGAGGCTATTTATGGACAAGGCTTCCAAGTTTTCCAACAAGACCACAAGAAAGGAGGGAGTTCGGTTATGATAATGAAGAGTGAGGATTGAGTTGAACAATGTGGAAGATTCATGAAATGAATGGCCTGCATGTATTGTTAGAGCTTGACGAGGATTATCTTCTCATTGGTTGCATGCTTTTTTGGTGTCCAATGGTGCATGCATGCAAATTTTGCTTTCCAAAAGGACGCGCTTCACTAGGCACATGTGATCACTTCTCACTTGGCTTGTCATAGCCGTGGTCCTTCTTTTTCTTGTCC